>NC_135525.1:5620776-5920776 GCF_051989575.1 Stigmatopora nigra | reverse complement strand
TAAAAGAAAAAGAAAGAAAAAAAGCGAATTACTTCTTTTTTTTTTGCCAAACCATAGGCAGATGTGTACAAAGTCATATTTGGCTTCAACACAAAAATAATCAGTCTGCTTTCTAGGAAGAAACAGACAGAAAAATCAGAATATAGATTGAAATTAAAAATGTTTTTAAACGGTTCATGTCACTCTGCTAATCAAACAACATAACTCCTAAACACAAATAGACTCATTTTGCATATTCTTTTGCAGAAAATGAGAAATAGTCCACGCTCTATAAGGGCTGATTAATTCCCTTTTTAATCGCGCCAAGTTTGCTGGCGCACGGAAAGCATTTTGGAAGAGAATAAAAGCGCCTTCTATTTTTTTTTTCTTCCGCTGGAAATAAACAACAGCCCCCCCAAAAAATGTCTTCCTTTCGCTGACACAGCAATGGCAATCACGGTCAAACGCGGGAAAGAGCTTCCTCTCCCGCCAATCAATAATTGGGGCAAAATGCTAAGTCGAGGCCCGCTGATACGCCGTCTGGTTTCATCGATCCATTTGGAAAGATTCGGAGTGGGGGGTTAAAAAGGATTGAAGACTGACGGACACAATGTCAAGCACTTGTTTTCTACCATTGGTGGTAGTAGACGGCCAATCTAGTTTGAATCTGAAGTGAAAATGATTTAGAATTCAATCAATGGCAACTAATAATATGAAAAAAGGGTAAATTGATTTTTTTTTTCATTTTATCTGACATTATTGGTCAATACATACATATAATGAAGTATATTTTGTAATAGAATGTAACTTGTCACTGTAAATTGTAGAAATTTAAAAAAAATCAAAATACTGCTTTGTAGAATTTCACAATATTTGGGGGCAAAAATGTGATACTTTTTGGGGATTAGGGGCTATTTTTATCAGGATTTTGCAGAAATTCTCCTAATTTTTTTTCTTCAAATATCCATTGAAAAAGATAAAACATTCCTTTTTTAGAAGATTTTTTTTCTATTTCCAAATGGAGTTTTAACATAAAACTACTGAACTAATTGTAGGAGGTCAAGCAAACGTTTTAGGGGGTGATATTTTGGGCCACTTTATCAAAACATACATTTCAAAAGATAATTTGACAAAATTTTGTAGCAAAAATCAATTGCAAAAAAAAAATTAAGCTAAATAAATACCCTATTGATTATATTGTTGCAACCCTCACTGTCAATGGGCATCTATCACTATCAACTACTGATACATGTTTGCCGCAGTTCAATTCGATCTAGTGGGAATCCATCATGTGCTCGGTGGGTGACCTGGGAATCTTCTATGCTCTTGATTATTTATGATCGGCACATATTCAATTGGAACAGCGAGTTGTCGTTGCTGATGAATTATTGAAATAACGACATGATCCATTAAGAAGAGAGAACAGGGTTAGCTGAAGACATGTATCATGTATGTACTATGAGAATGAATGCAAGCAATCAAGCTGAGATTTTTTTTTTATCCTATAAAAAGGGTCTTGTAATTTTTGAAAGACAACGTATGGAACTTTTTTTTCCTGTATTTTTGGGTTGTATTTGAATGCAACACACTCCAGTTTGTTCACAATTGCTTGATGCATTGAGAGCAGCTACAAGTAGTCAATGTTTCTGGAATAAAATTTGCATTGGCAAAATTATGATGTCTTTCTGGGGTGTATAACTTATTGGCACCGACTGATATTTGCTGCCCTCTTCTGGAAAATCTGCCTTTCCATTACAATTTTTTTCTGAAAGCATCAATAGATGTTTTGGTGTTTATTTATAGGGGTACTTTATCATACCAAAATTACTGTACCACTGTACATTATGACAAAGAAGGAAGAAAATGTCCTTCTAAATAGTTGCTTGGAATCCTATAATTGAATCTGTCGTAAAATACACAAAATGTCAATTCTATCTTACCTCTCCCTCATGTATTCATATAAGAAAAACTACTTTTGAATGCCAATCTCCACCTAAACAAATATTTTGCAATGATATCAGATCATCATAAGGAAAAATACCAGAAAATAGGACGAATAATCAAATTTGAACGACGACCTGCTATAAATTTCAAAGAATTATGCACATAATTGGACAACTACTATATATATAGAAATGAACAATACAAATCTTACCTGTGACTGAAGACCAGTAATGGTATGCCACTTTCCACCCATGTAGAAAAACACTAAAAGAGGACAAATATGACACATGACAACAGCGAACTTGAAAAATATTGTATATATGCACATCCTTTTTAAAAAAACAAAAACAACAAAATTACATAACCATTTGCTAACAAACTATTTGGCTACCACTGACCGCGCTAGACATACAATCCATTTCACGGATTAAACGTCTAAGGCCGCCAATGCTTGCAAAAAGGTGAAAACAAATCTTCCATTTCAGCCCTTTCAACGGCGAATACGCCGAAAAAACATCAACAACAATAATAATAATAAATATGAAATCTGGACATGAAGTGCAACAAAAGCGGCACTGGTGCATGCTGGGAAGCTCATCTACTAACTAGCATCTAATTGGCTTCCAGTCAGAAATTCACAAACATTGTCTCTCTGTCTAGTGGGGGGTGTCCCGGGCCCCTCGTTTCCCTCATGACGGCCAGCCCAATCAGTACTTATTGATCCCGAACAGACGGACGCCGTGCAGCTGTGGAAGCTTGGGAATAAGCACGGTGAGCAGCGACACCGTGTTGACGACGAAGTGCACCCGGTCGTATTTTGTGTAAAAGCTGGTGAGGATGTACCTGTGCGACATATTGAAATACTTTAGCCAAAAAAAAAAAAAAAAAACAAACAGACGTAATGTAAAAAATTGAATTGTTTACTTACAGAACGATAGGGGTGATGGTGAGAAACTTGCGCGAGGCAGTGAACTGCACACCATAGTCCATTTGTTCCCAATGCGTGAGGAGGCGGGCCTTGCCTTGGTCGGGGGTCTCGAAGGGCGTCCCTTTGACGGTGTGCAGGAGCAGGTACATGCACTGTGACAATGGAAATAAATAACATCTAAAAAGATTGAACAATACATTTTTTTGGATGATAAGTCGCTATTATTTTCTCTGAGGCTTTAGGAACAAAGCAGTTAATCAATAGAGCATCATTGTTGTATAGTTCATTTTTCTCTTTGTCATGGTAACGTTGCCATATTAGGTGAAATCAGTCTTTAAATACTAAATGCTCTAGAAGTGGTGCCCGATACATTACAACCACTTGAGGATAAAACGAGGTTTTTGAGATTTAAATTGAAAGGACAATACAAAGTGCTACAATAAAGCTGCTATGCTATTTGGAGGCAGGTGCAAGTGCGGAATTCACTTCAATATGAAGTATGCAATAGCCTACCAGATTGTGGATTAGATTAGTGAGGGTCCACACGACGGGCACGCTGGCAAATGGGATGCTGAGCAGGATGACGTGCAGCAGGCCGATGCCCAGAATGTACGACAGCCACATGCCGCGGCTGTTCATCACACGCGTGTTGGGGTTGACCTCGCTGTGTGCCGTACCCACGTTCATGGTGGAGACACCGGCTGCCACCTAAATAGTAAGGAGAAAAAAAATACATTTCATTCAGCAAAGTGCAAGTGTAGAGCACATTTGAGTTTGTCAGGCATGCCAAAGGCAATCAGAAAATATTCTGATTAAAAAGGATAAGGATTTTTTTTTACCTACCACTGTGGTAATGATCATTATGGCAATTGTGTTGCAATTAACAGATCCGAAGACAGCATTTATGGTGAATGACGTAAGGTACTAAAGTTAACATCGTGACCTCTGACCCGGATATTAAGAAAGTAATAAACAATAAGCAATTTGGAACTTGTCAACAAGTTGTTAATATTGGGACAGAGTCCAATCACATTACATATTGGACAACAATGGCCCCAGCACCAACCTGAGTAGGTTCCAATAGTCCGTTATCCCGGCGTCTGTCTTGGCGTGGATCTCGCTTACGGAACAACGGTTGGCATCTTTGCAGTGCCCACAGCGAAGCCCTTTAAAATTATAAACAAAATCACCGACAATATGTACATACGAGCGCTTTTTCTCTGTCGTCTTTCCACAGCAGCTGACAACACGACTCCGTTTAGCAGTTTGACGTCATCTCTGTGCGCCCCCGCGCCGCGGTCAGATTGGCCTCTATTGTCCCGCCCTGCACTCTTTCGTGATTGGTCCTAGGGTTAGGGTTGGTCCTCGTGTCACGTTCAACCCTAAGCCAATCACGATGGAATTTGAAAAGAATCTGCGGAAACGACTCGTTCAGTGGGTTGGCCTATTGCTGCTCTACGTCAGCAGGACCACCATATTTGGTGTGGAAAACATGACAATTTTGCAGAAATATTTTGGGACATTTCTCATACACTAAAGCAAATGATTTCAAGCGCATTGTAGTGTACGGGTTAAATTTGGCTCACCATTTTGAGGTACGACGCCATTGTTCTGGAGGTAACCTGAGTTTGACTGTACACCTGTCTGCATCATCTGTGTAAAATGTTTAGCTCTCAGGTTCACACTTGATCCTGGCACACAAAGAGAGAACTGGTCCAACCTTGCTGTAGGGCAAGAAAGAAGAAAAAAAAACAACAACAAAAGATGAGTGACAGCTGATAGTCTCCTTGCAACATCAAAGATCAACTGTGTCATGTTCCAGATAAACTCCACCCACTGTACTAATTCAGGCCCGCAGTAGCCTGAGGCCAAAGGTCGGCTGTGTTCTGATGGTATGCGATGTCATGTGACACCTGCACCCGCAAACAGTTCGGTATGCCTCGGGCAATGTGCAAAGTTGCAGATCTGAGTTTACATACTTGTCAACTTGTACATTTTACACGTATTTTATACGTTTTTTTACCATTTCAAATCATGTACGCCGTACACCGACTTTGGTATGGGGATTTTAATTTTTTTTTTTTTAGAAACGATTTACCGCGGGGAAACATGCGTCGTACAGTGTTTGTACAGTTTTTGGGGGGGTTTGTACGGGGAATCATATTCATTTATAAGGGCAGTTATTGGCAGAGGTTGACAGGTATGAAGTATCATTTAAATGTCTCTAGAAGTAAAAAACAAACACCAAAGTGCATGTCACCATAATGTTCATAATGTGCAATTCTACTGTATTTTAAAGGATTAAAGCCCAACCAAAAAGTATTCACAGCTTCCCCCACAGACGTTAGGATGAATACAAGTAAGTATGAAAGCCCAATCAACATTAAACAGAAACAAAAAATACATATATTTTTTTTCTATTGTCTTTCTTTACACATGAATTACTCACTAGTGGCCTTTTCTGCAACATATGCATGCAATTGCAATAACAATAATGTATAGATCCTGTAAAAATATCTTCACTGGCGTGGTTTGTTTTGAACTATTTTACCAGCAGATGTCATCAACGGCCCAACCTCAACAGTCAACTGGAAATGTTGGGAAAAGACGTAGTCTACATTAATATTTAGTACACCAACCAAAATTTAACATTGACAATTTTGAAGATTTGATTACTACAAATAAGATAACAACAAATACTTATTCTAATTACTTGATTCTTACAGAAGAAAATTGCAGTTATTGTACTTCCGGCTAACCCCACAAAAAGTGACTAAATGTTAAACATTACCTGTCCTGCTTGTGAGCCCTAAAAGACCACTGGCGTACGCCCCTGCGTATCCGCGAGACGAGGGAGACGGGGGCAGGGGGCACTCGTGACCCGGGCCAGGTTGTGATGTGACAGCGGCCTTGGCTGGAAAAGGCCTATGATGCAGGGAGTCCATTATTGGGCCTAGAGGAAGCGGAGGATTAGAACAGCAAAGAATTTCAATAAAAGAAGTGTCTGTTTCAGGGTCTGGGGAGGGGCCCCGGGACGGTGAGGTGGTATTGGGGGGGTGGCAGGGGTCCCCCTTATTGTCCCAACAGTGATTGAGAGCCAAAGGAGGGGAGTGGGTTGGCATTGTTGTGAAGGTGCTGCTTATTAGGGGGAATGGCTGATGAGGGGGGTGGATGTTATGCTGGGATGAGGGAGGAGAGGCTTGGGGGGGCTTCAGGGCCTTTTGGGGGTGGGCTGTTGACTCTTCATCTTGTGTGAACAAAGTCTGTGGCATGTAGCCCCCTTCTGTCCCGCTGTCCTGGACCCCCTTGTTTACGAGTGCCGTGAAACCCCCCCTCAACGACACCAACCTGCACCGCCGCACTTTGTGGGGCTTAAGTGGCCTTTAATTAGGACGCTTCAGTGTCCGGCTCAAGAGTGGCCCACCATTCCCCCAGAGACACACACACACATACACAAATATACACACAGAGAGGGGATGGAGTGTTTGCTGCTCTCATGAAAAGGGGTTCTTTTGGACCACGAGTTCTTGTCCCCTTTTGTACCTCCTGACAAAAGGGCTAGATATGATCCCCCACAAACACTTCCAGGACATGTCGTGGGGTAATCCCACAAAGGCAAAAGAAAATATGTATTAAAATTGATTAAAAACTCAGATTTAATTAAAAAAATGTGAGTTAAGTGACTATTTTTGTTAACTGAAAAAAATAGAGCATATTTTGCATCCCATAGGCCACAATATTAATAACTATGGCCGATATGACCCCAAATTTGATGTCCAAATATTATAATGGCAAGTTCAATCATAATTATACATATATAGTTTTAAAACTAATTATTATTATGTTGTAATTTCTAAAAGGAAGTTTGTCATGAAATGGATAAAGTGATTGCATTTTGGGATGTAGGGTCAAAGGTCAGAAATATGTTAGTGTTTAAGATAACTCAATAATAATGTAGGAATTATTATCAATCTTGCAATATGAAACAAAAGATGTGATTACACTATTTATTGCATAATAATGTCAAAGGTCACAGAGGTCAGAAAAGGAAAGTCATAATGTGTTGATAATAGATTAGATTAATTAGATGAAAAGGTCACAGAGGTCACAATTATGGTGATGCATTCAATTCGGGTCTTCGTGGTGGTCTTTCTTAGTTTGTTGTTTTTATATAATTTATTTTATATCTGAATAGATTTATGGATTACTCAAAGGATTATAAAAAATAAAAATAAAAAGACACTGGCTGTTTTAATTGACATGACGTATTATTCTGGACAACTTTTAGTCCACGTGCTATCTCGGCCATGTTGGCATGCTGCATCATTGATATCAATCAAATGACTCATAGTCATCATGTCATGTGATTTACGAGCAACATAAAATGTAATACTAGCCGACACTGCATCCAATCAGATCCAAGTTATTTTAGAGAAGAAAAGCTAACAGCCTTGCCCAAAAAAATGTACTCAACACTCCATCTGACATCTTTTTTGTAGCATTTTTTCTCTACCAAAATTAGGAAATAACATAAAAAATATAACATAGTTTTTGCTCATTTTTAAACTAAAAAATGTCAATTAAAAATATTTTTGCAGCTTTTTAAATCAATATAGAGTCAAAAAAAGGACACTTGTTAGGTCACCTGTACCAAACTGTTAAAAAAGCTTCAAAGCATCCCAACCTATTGTCATTTTTCCTACATAGTTTCACTATATATCTAATTTTAACCCATGGTATGCCATATATTAAAAATTTGTTATCACGACTCGACAAATTCCTTATATAATTTACAGTATTCCACCCAAAAAAGCCAATTCCGATGGCGAGTTTATCGACAAAATGAGTCATTTCGGGCCGTCCTTTGTACACGGGGGGGCTTACGTGCCTGAAAGGAAGCGAAGACGACTGAAAAAAAAAAAAAGAACGTCGGCAATAAAGCGCAAAGATGGCAGGGAATGGGAGGGGGCCTCAGGCGTGTTCACAAAGTTTGTGGCTACAGCTCAGTGTGTGTTGATAGCCTCCTAATCCGGGTTTTATTGGCTGCCTGTGTCCAGTCATGCTGTTGGAAGGAGTCGGGAGGGAGGACCGTCCGGGAGGGGGGGGTCAACACATGTCCTCCTTTGTGCTAATACGCTGATTAGGCCTGAGAAAGGGCCGGACCTACTTACGGCCTTTCTCAGGTCACCGTAGAAACCAGCTCGGTAGGGGACCTCATTGACACCTCCCTCTCGAGTCACCCTCCCCTGGCAGTGTGCCCCCCCCCCCCCCCAAAGTGCGCATCGAGGCAGAGGCCAGCAGTGTGCGAGTGCGTTAAAAGGCGACAATTGGCTGCGACGTTCTTGACCTTAACCGCCGCGGCCGTTTCCAGCCGCGCTGGCTCGGTGCGGGGAAACACGCTTCCAGTGTTGTCGTTTGTCCGACCGCAAGCCGCCGGGCCGGGCCCCGCGCTCGTCAATCAAAGCGTCGTCGTGTCGCATTCCCCTCGCGTGGAGATGGTCGTCCAAAAACGAGCCCAACGCTGAGCTCGGCACATTTCTGATGCTGTCGTAATAACGCCACAATGCCGCCGGTGGTGATGGAAAACAGACCTGCTCAAGTGACACATGGACATCCAGGGAGGGACCACCACATTATGTAGCCCACTACAGAGGCAGGTTCTATTGGTTGTTCCCCTATAACACGCCAAAACTAACAAAAAGTCCCTTTAACTTGACCAACCATGAACAGTACCATGAAATGCCATTAAAAAGTCACAATTTCCTATTAAAACTTAACTGGAAAGTGAACTTTCCTTCAATACAATGAAATACCAACCAAAAAGCCAACTATGCAACTAAAGCAGGGAGTTCAACCTGTGTCAGGGGCCATATTAATGCCAACTAGATCTCATATAGGCCAAACCAGTTTATTTTTGGCCTAAAAAGTGAACTAACTTGCCATCATTTACTTAAGTAGAAGTCAATGGCTCTGAAATATGAGCATCCATAGCCAGTTTAAGTTAACTGGACATCTATCACAAAGTTTGAGACCACCTACACTAGCAAATCTCATATATTAAACCAGTACCAAAAACCCACCCTTAATATAACCATAACTTTCATTCAATCCATTTAAAAAATAAAACCCTGGTGGTAATTGTAACCCAAAAACGGCATTAGAGCCCAAAACCACTGTAAGGGGGAACAAAAAAATCTAACCAAAACCAACAGAAAGTTGTAAACTGAACCAAATAGAACACAAACCTCACATTTAAAACAAACCAATCCTCATAGCCAGAACCAGTATCACCAAAAACATATTTTCTGGATCGGAATCACTTGTTAACAAACCCAAGACACACATTATCATTCAATAGACAGAATCAATTAGGTTAATACTTCTCTGCCATATTTCCAATAGTGTCGAAATCCACACATGCCAGAAATGTGCACCAAACTTTGAGTTGATCGAAGAAACTCGATTCGACGGCTACATTTTTCCAACGTTCCATTTTTAGGGATAGTCAAAATATATTTTTACTTCAATGACAGTTTTTAGGCAAGCTCAAGTCCACAAAAAGGCGATCCATTGTTGGAATTTCAAGACATTCCAAGAAAAACGACCCACTTTCCATTCAATTTCTCATTTATTTCATAAACCAAATACCGAACATAGCCTGGGAAATTGTCGCGTTATTAACTAACATTAATTTGTTGCCAGACCTCCTAGCTCAAATAGATTGGACGTCTACAACTGACAAACTTAACATAACGATAATAAGAAACTTCCATTCAATCACTATTTTGCGTACCACTAGAGGGAGCTCACATACCATTACTTGTACTCATGTGCACTTTCCGAACAATTATTTTAGACGACAAACTCCCAATAGGAAGTGACATAAATCTCATTCTCTGGCATGTGACGGGACATCCAGCCGTCTGGATGTCCCACCACCACCTCTCCTTTGATACTCGCTATCTTGTCGGTATTCATACCGATCAGTTTCCTCACATCTAAATCGGAGTACTACAGGCCCATCCATCACAAGACCCCCCTATCCCCCCCTAACCATCAGAATGACAATGGTGCTGATGTAAAAAAAAAAAAAGCATCGCCTTTGGGCCGCGCCGACTTTATGGCTTTATTGCAGCCCCCCCCCACCCCCAAGGAGGGCGGGCAACAATTTGGAAAATTCACTGTAAGCCCACGCCCACTTTTTCGCTGGCGTGCGTCAACCTGCGCCCCACCGTCCGATATCCGGATCAATTAGTCGGGTAGCAACATTTTTTTTTTTTTTTGGGTGGGGGGGACAAGTTACCTTCTTGAGGCGACACGCCCACTCTGAGAACGAGCGGAGTGGGGGGGTTGAGGGGGTGATTGACAGATGGGAAGGAATAATAATTTTTTTTCGTAACCTAAGGCCATGTCTTGTGATTGGCTTGCCAGCTGACATCAACCAAAACCCCTCCGCCCCCCCAATTCACCTCCCTATTCTTGCCCTCCCTCCCATTTAATATTGGGCCTGTGGATGAGGCATCCTAAGGGAGAAAAAATTGTGGTGAGAGGAAGACATCTACCTTAGGGAAGAAGAACAAGGAGAAGAAGAAGAAGAAGAAGAAGAAGAAGAAGAAGAAGAAGAAGAAGAAGAAGAAGAAGAGGGAGGGAAAGAAGAAGAAGAGGAGCGTCCCTCACAGGAGCCTCACACACTTTTCTTGGCCCGACGCGAACAACAGGACGCTTCTTCTTCTTTGCGACATTTTTGGTCTGATTTTTTAGAAAGTGGAGCTTCCATGCGTTGAAGCTTTCCTGAGCAAGCTGGCCTCATGGATTTGTACCTGATTGGATATTTGTTGTGCGTGTGGCTGTGCGGCGAGCGGGTGCTGGGAGGTTATCCCATTTGGTGGTGAGTACGCCGGGACGCCAAAATGGTAACGAAGACAGGGACGGGGGGGAATTTTTTTTTAAAAAAGGCCTATGTCGTTGATGGGGTCGGATTTGGCTGGGGACGGCTTTGGAATTAAAATGGATGCAGGGTGCATGGAAAGTTGGGAGTTTGGATATAATTTGGAAAAACGTCACAATGGCGTCAAAGTTGAATCGAGTAGGGAATTGGAAGTCAACTCTAGTAGATGACACGAGGAATGAAGACAAAATAATAAAAGCTGGAATGAGAAAATACTAATAAAAATGAAATTTAAAAAATATGTATATATATAAATATTAAAAACCAATTTTTCTTCCAAGTTTGTAATGAGATACTAAACTTAAAGAACACTTAAAAAACAAAAACCGAATGACAGAATAGTTACTTATTTCTAAGTCTGAAAATAAGTTTAAATGATCTTTTGGATTTAAAAGCATTTATTAAAATGCAACATTCAATTAGAAAATAATGCTTTTTAAAATGTTTTGTATTTTTTTCAAGAATAAATTAAAATAACTTTCAAAAGATCAAATTTACATACATTTAAATTTATTTCTGACTTTTCTGTGATAAATATCCCTGCCCTTGTTTTCCTATATGAATACAAATCTCCACTTTCATCCAATAACAGAATAAATGAAAACATTGGCAACATAATATGCACAATGTACTTATTTCTACCTCCTTGGCTACCATTGACAGCACTAAACGCCCAATCCAATTTGACTGGGAGGGATGGCAAAGATCCTTCGCTTAACTTAAACGTGTTTGGAAAAACCCCATTGGAACTAGAACCCGCAAAAAAAGTCCAAAAACGAGCTTGCGCCAAAACAATTTGGCTTCAGGCTTGGTTCTATCCACGACTTACCTTCCATAATCCTGCTGAACTTTTCAGCGAAGATTTGGAAGGACGTCTTCTAGCGGACAGAAGCGAGGGAGCGTGTGACAAAAGCAATCTGGCGCGACCTTCGCGACTTGTCAACGCCACTCCTCGTTCGGTAGCCCAAACGAGCATGTGGCTCCGTTTAGCGCCACGGCGGTCGCCAAAGCGCTCCGCCATGCCTGCACGCCCACTGCTGGCCGACATCGGGATTGACGCACGCTAGAACCACAAAGCGACTGGGTTTGCTGACCCGCGGCTTGCGGTGTCGTATTCCCGAACAAAGCGCGTGGGCGCCTTTGATTGGGGCTGACAAATTTTCAACGGCGTGGCTCCAGGTGACGGCGCAGGTGCTGAGGAACGGCTGTCGTCGAGGCCGCCCCCTCGACGTCAAACGAGTTGGGTTTCAGCAGAAGAGCCCGGCGGGCTTGGCTGGCCGTAAATTGTCAGGGAGAAGCGATATGCGCATACTGCAAGCATTCAAGCAGGGAGCGCTAATCAGGAGGCTTTGGAGAGTCAATTGGCCTCGTAAATTCAAGAATGCTGCAGGGAAACAGACGACGATGGGCTCCAAACTCACTCTACGCAAACACAACAAACATTGAGAAGCCCAAATATAACTTTGCAATCCATTTTTTTTCCAAAAGCGGAATCCTAGAAAGGCTGTTTTTATAACAGCCGTGTTAAACGTAGGTTTTGTTCAAAGACTGACAATTAGATGGTTCTTTTGCAGTTTGAATAGTCAAAAAGCACCGAAATCTGATTCTGGTAGTTTCATATCATATCTGTGTGACGTCTTCGTTGTCAATCAACTTTAATGCTAATGGATGAAACCAAATATAATTTTTCTTTTGGACTATATAGGCAAAAAAACAGACTTCCGCCTAAGCACCCAAATTCAAAGCATTGCCATATTAGCTATAGCGCTCACAATACTTTTGTGTTATCCCTCTTAATCTCATCATATTACCTACCCAGCCATTTGACTTAGCCTCATTTGTTGTCAAGTCATCACACCCAAAAAAAATCTGACCTCAGTGACCTTTAACCTCAAAACCTCTAAATTCTTCAGTTTTCCCAATAGAAAAATCACAATAACTTCTTCATTAAACTGCATTAATGAGCTGAATTATATTTGTCTCCTTAACCATTGCCTTCTCCTGACGTCCAATCATTTAAACTACAAGGACAGACAATCAATGCTTATTAAGTCAGTCCAATTGACGACATTCATTCACTGTTTCATGGCTTCTAATTTACACAAAATGTCATGTTTATCTACAAAAAGATGTTGTTTCTGGGAGGGACTTGATGTCTGACAATGAAAAGGTCATTTTTTCTCCCAAATCTGAAAGTAAAGCTGAAATATTCACACACCCACACACACACATTACTAGTGTGACCCCAAACAGCTTAAATGGAGCTGAAGAGTCCATCTCCGGGTCTCAGGAATGTCATTATCTGACAGGCTGACCCCCCACACGTCCACTCAAAAAACTTCCAACTCTTCAATCTTGGAGGGATCACTTTAAATGATTCCCAGTGCGACCGCTCTGTGTGAAAGGGTTGAGGATGTCGCGCTGTTATTCGCAGACAGAAAACCAAGAGACGGCGCTAGGAAGCCCAGGGATGGAGGGGTCAAAGTTCACTTTTTTGGGGGGAAAAAAGCAACACTTTTTGATCCGTGTGATGTAAGCAGGTGCATTTCAGATGGAACAAAAATACTTTTTTGGGGGTCTACTTTACTTATGATGGTAATACCTGCCAATTTTTATGTTGCTAATAGGAATTAAATTTCAGGGCTGAATTTTCCTCTAATTTAAATGACACAAAATTAGAAAAATAAACAAAATGGCTTACCTTGTGTGTCTTCTCAGGGATTGGTTCAAGATTTTTGGTGCATAGTCTTGATAGTCAACCATATTAAATTTCCTGTGGATACATAAAACTATTGTCAGGATTTTTTTCAATCATTAAAAAACTTGTATTTGCTTACAGTATTTATAATATGACTTGTACAAAACAAAATGGCCCATGATATTTTAGTCATAGATTTTAGAAAATCGTTTGTAGGTGTTTGCATGACCAGCGAATTTTATAAATTGGCAAGTGAAACTGGCTTTGGAAAAGAATTGTGACGAAACAAAAATTGCATACTTCCTTTGTCTTTTCAGGCACCGGTTCAAAAAAGCTTTTTTTGTGGTTCTACTAATGGTAGGCATGTCTACAAATATTCATGTTGCTACGTGATACTAGCTTCAGGGGTTGTATTTAAAAATAAAATCATAAGGACTCCTAGATACGATTCAATGATTGTAATAAATCTACTTCAAAGCAAACAAAAAAATTGTAAGGTTACCATTGATAGAGATGACATTCAAATTTCACGTTGCTAAGTCAAATTTTCCCTCAGGCAGAATTTTCAGAAATGTAAGGAATCATGGAAACCGACCAAAATATGTATCCCTCAAATGGATACCCAACAATCCCTATTACCCAGCATGCCTTATGTTGAATTTTTAGGGGGAACTCCTTGTGATACATCTGCCAAATTTCATAAATTAAAATAAAACTCTATTTATGGGAAACTTTGTGTGTCAAAATCAACACAAAGCAGCAGAAACACGTTCAAAGCAGCCGAAATCTGTCCTGCCATCAAAGCCCAAGCATACGTGATGATCCAGTAGGAAATGACAAAGTAGACCACCAAAAAACTGACCCACCCGTTCAGCATGCATGGCTATTAGTGGTACTAAAAGACAGGCTAGGCCAGCTCCTCAAAGGGAAAAACCTCCAAAGCCCAAAGGCAACCAACTCATCACCACGGCACACACATTTAAAGTCTTCATTAGCTCGGCCATCTCACCTGCTGGAGCGATCATTATGAGCTAAAGGTCACATGGGACGACTAAAGGGGTGCATTGATCACACCTGTGCAATACATCTGGGTTGTTGTGACCCGGTCACACAAGGGCCGGCATACACATTGGCGATCTAAAATTGTACTATACATGATGAAGTCGTTTTGACCGAGTTCCCTTCGAAATTTCCCCATAATAAGTATCTGACTGTTAAAATCAAGATATACGCCAAGTATAAAATATATTGAACACATTAATCTAAATTAAAAAAAGATGCCGTACAAGGCAGTAAACAAGGTACCCCCGGAATTGGTCGATGCACGAACGCTCACATCAAATCAATTAGCCTATAATGCATGTTTTTGGGTTGTGAAAGAAAGGCTGAATACCCATGAAACATAAATACTCTGATGCCAACAAAATGAAATAAAAACCACCTGGTCCAAAGCTCGCTCTCTAATGCCAGTTAGATGTGCAGCACATTTAGGGCCAGCTCCTACAACTACTACAACTCCATTCATGGATGTACTAGTACAGTTCCATTTAGTGGATGTATATCACACAACCCTACAACTACTATAACAACCAACATTACTACTACTACTGCTACTACTATTACAACCAACACTACTACTAATATTACTACCACAACTACTACCACCACTACCACTACTATTACTACCAACACTACCACTACTACCACCACTACCACTACTATTACGATTACTACCAACACTACCACTACCATTACCACTACTACTACCACTACCACCACTACTACCACCACTACTACCACCACTACTACCACCACTACTACCACCACTACTACCACCACTACTACCACCACCACTACTACTACTACCACCACTATCACTACCACCTACACTACCACTACTATAACAACAGATCTATCTATTTGATGGATAACACAATCCCCCACTACTACAAAAACAACCACCACTACTACTTTTACTACTACTACTACTGTGTCTCATAATGTGGTCCACCTACTATATTAAAAAAAATTTAAGCAGAAAATACGGTAAAGTACACCGGTGCCATGAGAGGCCTAATCCTTTCAGTATGCAAAAAAAAACCCCAACAGTTACTAGATCAGCTTCCATATCTGTTAGTGGCAGTTATCAAGTTCGTAGTAGTTTCTCAACGCGCAAGCCTAACACGCTTAACAGTCCCAGCGGAGTTCTGGCGAGTTTACGTGGCGTTCAACTTCCCTCTCGTGACTGCAGGGCGTCCCAACGCTGCACTTCAGCCACGGCGGGATGAGCTCTCGACAGGTTGGAACATCGTTCAACGGTCCTGTCATTTGTTTTTTTTTTTATCTGATCAGCCGGAAGCTGTTGGACTACAAATCAAACGTGTGCCAAAAAATAAGTCATCAACACGGGAAAAGTCCCATCCTCGGGAAAAGCCGCCAACCATCCGTGGCCCACTTAAATCTCTCGCCGCGGACTCTCATGAGGGATTTGACAATAACAACGCGGGGTGTATTCTAGCTTGATTTATTCAGGAGATACCGTAAATTGGTTGCAGGGTCTTTTGTTCGATCCTTTGCGTCATTCCTATTGAAAGGTCAGATTGAAGAAGAGATTTCTCCCCAGATACCCACTTACTGCTTGGAGGAAGTAGCTACTTATACACCTGAGACAGTTCCCAATGTAGTTTGTTTGCCTTGAGGGTGAACACGTGCTAGCTGCCTAACTTTGTGTACATCAACCATGCATGTAGGGCATTTAGTAGAGGAGCTACCATTAAAAAAAAACATTTAAAAAAACGTTTCATTCACATCTATTGCTAATTTCCACCCTGAAAAACAAACCCTTCTGCTTCTTTTAATTAGACTTTTCAGGTTCTTAAATGAACTTATTCCCTAATCAAGCTTTCCCTTCCAGTTAAAACAGATTGCCATTAATGGCACTAAACATGATAATTCAACTCCAATTAGAGTACTATATTTTAATCCTTAATGGGGAAACTGCCCATTTTTGGAAGTATAACAAATATATTAACAATTAATACATAACTTCATACGGATAGCTCTATTTATAAATGAATAAAATGTTAAAACAAGTTAAATTAACTGAAAAATACATTTTTTTTATATTTTGGGGCATTATTGGATCACTTGCCTATAAGTGATAGGTCATTTTCCAATTATTATATTATTTTTACAGGATTAGTCCTTGACTTGGGTTAGATTTCTGTTAGTTTGAGAGCATTTACAAGTTGCTACTTTTTATTTCCGGGCATCTAAGAGTTATTTTTGATACACTTTCTAATTTCAGATGACTGATATTCCCAGTGTTACCTTCTGTTAAACTTTTTTTCAACATTTTTGTTCCCTTTCGTTGATTTTAAAGCATAAAATAAAAATAAACTGTGTGTATGGCCTCAAATAACACCCCAAAGTCAATAAAAATAAATACAATCTCATAATATTTAACATTTGACATAGGCCTGCTAGATATAGAAACCCCCCTTAGTCTTCAAAGCCATACAGGCCAGAAAAAGGCCCCATGCAAGACTTGCCAGAACACGCACCTGCCAAAGCCTGCAGTGGGCCTCCGCCGCCATTGCCGCCGTCAGTCCCAACGCCTGCAGCAGATTCCCCCTCATGGAGGGCTACCGTTCACCAACCCAGTTGCAAAACGTTGCTCACAACTTCCGAGGCATCGGTAAAAGGTGCCAGGGCGGTCCACGTGCTAGAATTGCTTCACTCATAAAACCCCTCAGGGCTAAGAGTCAGTGATTCACCCTGCGGATTGAAAACAGGTCCAAAAATTCATATCAGAACTTGAACTTGAAACGCTTGGCATTCAAAGTAAAACATTGCATCAGATAAAAGTAAATTGCTGAATCACCAGACACTATGAAGTCAACAAGCAAGCGCGCCATCATTAAAGGTTACGTGTGAAGTAAGCAACTTGCGTGTGAGTGTCTGGGCGTGAGCAGTGGTCAAAAGTAGTCTTAATAACTTTTAATTCAACAACAGTTTGTTTGAATGGGAGGCAAATGGGAGCTTTCACTAAACAAGTATTATAGGACTGAATTTATTCGCAAAGGGAAGAGATTTCTGGTTTATTTTTTATTGTATTCATGTATTTATTGAAGTTTTTTTGGATTATATATTGTAAATATAAAAATAGAGAGAGAGTTTGTTTAAAAATAAGATTTAAATTCAAGTATTTGAAGTACCATTAACAGTTTTTACTGCATATTGACTGTTTTTTTTAAGAATTGATATTGAATTGAAAAACAGTACACAAACAAATATAATTATTCTATATTTGTCCAGTACAAAGGGAAGAGATTTCTGCTTTATTTTTTATTGTATTCAAGTATTTATTGATTTTTTTTGGCTTATAAATTGTAAATATAACAATAGAGAAACAGTATAAGAGTTTATTTAAAAATAAGATTTAAATTCAAGTTTTTGAAGTACTACCATTAACATTCTTTACTGTATATTGACAGTTTTTTTGAGAATAGATATTGAATAGAACATTTAAGTATCATGAAAAACAGTACACAAACAAATACAATTATGCCATATTTGTCCAGTACATTAAAATATTTGTGTTTAGCTTCTGCTTGAGCTTGTCATCGGAATTTTGCATGTTAAAACACCGACACGTTTTTCCTTGATAGGATGAAGAATTGAGTTCACGGACAATTCGGAAAATCTCGTCCAATCTCTCGACTGACTAATGGATTGATTGATTGATTGATTGATTGAGAGGCATAACCCAAGTCCTATGATAAATAAATAGGAGCTGTCAGTGTGATGTAAATGAGTAACTCACTGTCAGATTTGAACGTGTCTGCCGCTCTGCCGTGGCAGCTTTCCATCCAGAAAGCTTCCCCCCCGGCACGTCACCATTATCGGGAATGTAGGAAGTTCATGGAGGCCACGAACTGTGAGGAAGGAATTTAAAGTCAATAAAAGTAGAAATGCAACGACATGCAATCAAATGGACTCACCTGAGTTCACTAGTTGTTGCTATGTCTTCTGTCTTTGTGCTGAAAGGAGACATTAACTCGAGAAAATGTTCAAGGCTGAAAGAATGTGTTTGGGATGTGGGTGGAAACTGGACTACCCAGAGAAAACCCACACAAGCCCAGAAAGAACATGCAAACTACACAGTGTGGACCGACCTGGGATCGAACCATTAACTCCAGAATTGCGAGGCAGACGTGCTAACTATTCGTCTGCCAGGCCGCCCAATCACAGACAATGAGTAAAATATTCAATTAATTTAGTTAACATTTTATGCTTTTTTTCCAGTTTTTGGAACATTTTTAAAACGGTTTAAATGTTTTTTATTTATAATAAAAAATACTATACATTTAAAATTGAAATGTAGACTGAATTAATAAAATAATTTTGACTTTAAACGTAACCCTAGTGGTTTTAAAACTATTTAAAATATTTTATCTGATAAGTTGAAAATATATTTCTAAAAAACATTAAAAATTATTAAAAAAAATATTACAAACAAAAATAACATTACACCAGTGACTTAGCTGTTATCAATCAAGATAGACAGTATTATTATTATTATTATAGCACAATTATGTGCCTTATACAAATTACATATATATCAATATTGGTTAACTATTGTATCAAATACCTTATAGCATAGTTCCATCCAGTTAATGTAATAAACCACTAACAAATGTTAATATAAGCAATTAATATGCTGCGGAAAATATGATTAGAAAAAAAACTAACAGTATGGAGTCCTGCAAAGCTATACAAGATAAGATGGACAAATTGTACTCTGATTTGCCAAGTTTTCAAAGGATATTCATTTGAACATGCAGGTCACTGGCCTTGGGGCAGCAGTATTCATCTTTGGGAACCCAACCCATCCTATGCGGCTCCATCCCAGGCCTGGTCCCGAAGCAGCTGCGTTTCTGCCGCAACTACATCGAGATCATGCCCAGTGTGGCCGAGGGCGTCAAACTGGGCATCCAGGAGTGCCAGCACCAGTTTCGGGGCCGCCGCTGGAATTGCACCACCATTAAAGACAACCTGGCCATCTTTGGCCCAGTACTGGATAAAGGTACGCCACAGCCTTTCTTCTTCTTTATTTCTTTTTGGGATGACTCACGTACGGCGGCTTGGGCTACAAGCCGTTACAAAACCTCCACACGTAGCAGTTTTGAGCCCGAGGCGAAGGGCTGCCTGTAATTCGGCTGCCAAAACGCTAACTGGGGCAATTACAATAATAGACACCTTTCCTGGCTGCAACCAGCGCAGGCACAAGCACTGACACATTCCAATTGCGTCCACGTTTGTCCTTGCCACCATTTTGCCCGTTTACAGCGAGATAGCCACTGAGAATGAAATCTTAAACTGAAACTCCATTCTCAAAACAAGAACTTTTAAGATTCCAAGCCTATCATGTAACATTGTTTTTTTTTTTACCCCAATTAATTTTTTACAGGATCAATTACAATTGTTTCTAGGTCCTCCAGGTTAAAATGGATTGAATGTTTAAGTGATTTTATAATGAATTTCCCTATTTAACTGACTACCACAGTATATACACAGCAATTTTTGCTGAAAGTGAATGAGAAGGTCAACAGGTATGAAAATGAGTGGCCTGCTTACCACTCACTGCCGAATTCTTTCTGTTTAGATCGACCTTTAACTCACAAAAACTCTGTAAACAACTACCAGCCAACTTAATAAGTAATATAATGACTTCAACCTTGCATTTGCACCATTTTTTAACATTATATTGCTATGTCACCAAGGGTCAGCCCATGAAACCCATCAACTTACAGTTCATTTAACGTAATCATAAAAATAATGGGTGTCTTAGTGCCCATAGATGCCTCAGATAGGCTAAAGAAAGACAGAAATTTCTTGTTTTGTTTTTCTAACTATCAGCCAATCCTCCAAAATGAATGAAATCAGTCCTAGCCATCATTTCGTTGGACTTTAAACTACCCAATGGATTATTAATCATCAAAATAGCTCCTGTGAAGCCTCTGGTCAGCGATTTGGAAGTTAGATACTTGTGTTGCTGCTGATTGCAAATGAATCCACTTGTGTGTGTTTGTGTGTGTGTGTGTGTGTGTGTCAGAGGAGAGAATGAATGTGGGCAGCGTGAGCAGTCCAAGCGCCTCCGTCAACTCAAAAGGAGAAGGGAGGCCAAATGAGATTACAGGCAATAGAAAAGGGCCGGGGGGCTCCGCTCAACCCCTACTGTGCATGAAGGCCGCTGCGCGCCTCACACAGTCCGGCTCCCACGGACGCCCCATTCACACGCCCTTTTGACTCTGTCATGAACAGGCTGAAAGGGGATCGCTCCCAACCTGGCCCGACTGCGCACTTGGGGACCCCGGGAGGCTGAGCGAGGAGCCCGCGGATGCGTCCAGCCGGCCTCGCCGGACCGAGGGGCCGGCGACCGTGTCGTCCCGGTGGAGAGGGACGGAGGGACGGAGGGAGGGGTGTATCGGTCTCGCTTAAGGGACTTCGGGGAATGCCAGCTACTGGCAGAGTGGGGCGGTGGGGGATCCAGTCGCCGGGGTCTTTGTGAGCGTAACGCAGTGTGACGCGAGGAAAACAATGGCGAATTGATGGACCCAGCAGGTAGTCGCCGCGGCGGCATTAGCCTTACCGACGAGCCGCCGCTCCGAACCGTGTCCGGGACGACACGGTCGGGATTCGGCGGTGACCTCTGAGTCGACCGCCTTTGTTTGGAATTGCAAGGGTCGGATTCGTTTTTCTTTTTTGAAACGTTAGCTCTGAATCAGAAACAAGTAACGGTGGAATTAGCCCAGGCGGAACGTCTTGGAATTTCTGGCTCTACCGAAGATGTGTGATGACGATATTTTCCAGTTTGTTTAAAGGCCGGCGGCGCGTAATGTCGAGGGCGCCCACGACAAGTGTGTTGCGATTATGAAACAATGGTGTCGGCTTACATGATGAGTCGAAGCCTTCAAAGAGGGGTGTCAGACGAGAAAACAGGCTGATGCGCAGCTAGGTTTCACCTGAAGGCCTTGGGCATTAAACAGGGGACGGCTTTGGGGGGGTGACGACATTCCTGAAACACTATCCAGATGCAAAGCAGCACACCTCAGGGATGACAGGAGGTCATGAGATCCCACTGAGCGCTAAGGCGCCTCTGACACTGCTACAAAGGGCTGATGTCAGTGTGGGGAATCTGCTGTTCCCAGGAGTCCTCACTCATACTCAAGTAAACAAAGTGTTTACTGTCCGATATTGTCTGTCCCGTGAGACGAGAAGGTCGTGCTTGCCTATGTCGTCAGGGGGTTCTCGTTAAGTGAGTCTTAGCTTGGTCAGGTGTTTGATTTTACGTGGCCAGCCACTGTTTGTTGACAGTTTGATTAAAGTGGAAATTGGCGATGTTTTCTGATTGAAGGTTTACTTTGAGAGAGATCACATATCTGTGAAATAATACTGTATTTTATTAGTTTTTTTGATCATTTGAAAGTGTATGTATAACAACTTTGTATGGGATTTTTTTAAGTATGTTTTTTTGGGAAACACGATCTTGTTTTACTATTTTTTTGCTAATCCAGATCGTCTCAGTTACTGGTAGCAGACGAAAATGTCATCGTCAACTGCTAATATTGTCATGTTTTAAGCATGATATGCGCCTTTTCACTATATAAATATAGCGTGTCAGCAAGCAATGTACCCAGACAGTCAATCTTTAGCATCATACAGCGACATTGACAGAATATTGAATTTAGTGCATACTAATTAGGTACCCTGTCCACTTTGGATTAATCTTAGACTTAAGTGCGCCCTATGTCAGTAAATATGTTACATATGTTTTATTATTGCTTAATAAAGGGAATTGCAATCATTAATAAGGGAAGCAATTGGCTGAGGTTGACAGGTATGAGATCAACTAGGGGCCTAGTGGGGTGCTGTTTTCTTCAATGGGGAACTTCAAACAGTGTGACTTTGTTTTGGTTCGTTTGAGATTCAGAACTTGTGTCCTGGTGGTGTCAATGTTTCCGTGCTGAATTAAGATCTTCTTTCCAAATCTTAGAGAATGAGCTTTTCTACCATAGGACATCTAAAATGTGTCTGAGGTTGGATCAGGATGGGTTAAGCATCCTCAATTGAGATGGACAGGGCAGAATTAGATGATCAGCAACAGGTGCCATTTGGTCTAAGGGGCTAGTTGTGATACTGAATTTGAAGACTTTGTTTTTAGCAAGGATTCTCTTCTGTGTCTTAGTTGTGATACAGACTTTGTTTTAAGCAAAGATTCTTTTCTACGTCTTAGTTTCATCCTTCTGGGGGTTTGCTTTGGTTTGTGTCCAGTATGTCAATGTTTCCGTGGCTACCGAGGACTCGGAGAATGGGTTCCTTCCAGATTAATTCTGTCTCTGAAGAAAAAATGAGACTTTTTAAAACACATGTAAAGAGGGAACTGTACAAAGCAGATAATGCAGAGAATCGGGTCATATGATAAAACCTAAGAAATAAGTAAAAGTCTCTTCTTGATGGGATAACATAAAAAAAGTCTATATTTGCATCACAGTATGTTTCAGAGTCTGTTTTTCACTGTTTCTTGGGCGTTACAATTCTAAACCAGATCTAAGGCAAAGATAAAAAAAAAAAAAAAGAACCCCAAGAAAGCAGGGAAGAAGCACTAATGATTTCCAAGTAGAATCCTCAAGTGAGTGTCCTCTCTTTTTGAAGGAGTTTGAATAGCAGCTTGTGGGTGTTGGCAGAGCTCAGGTTTAACAAGATTGACACACTTTCTCCCTTCTCTCCCTCTGCCTATTTACCACCCGGCCTCCGTCTCCCGCAGCAACCAGAGAGTCGGCGTTTGTCCACGCCATCGCCTCGGCCGGCGTGGCCTTCGCCGTGACGCGTTCCTGCGCCGAGGGAACGTCCACCATGTGCGGCTGCGATTCCCACCACAAGGGACCGCCCGGCGAAGGTTGGAAGTGGGGCGGCTGCAGCGAGGACGCCGAATTCGGGGTTCTGGTTTCCCGGGAGTTTGCCGACGCCCGGGAAAACCGACCCGACGCCCGTTCGGCCATGAATCGCCACAACAACGAAGCGGGACGTTCGGTAATTACTTCTTGACGTTACGTTAACCATAAGAACTTCCAAGGGGTGATTGATGTCTTCTTTCATTGGAAAGATTAGCTAACGCTCGGGTTTGAACTCGGAATGGTTTTCGCAGAACACACCTACAGCGAAAACTCCCTGAAAGCCTGACGTCATGGAATAGGTTTTTACAATTCCTTTCGCCACCTGGATTCGCTTTGATTGGAAGCGGGGGGCACCTCAGGCCCCTGATTTGATGTCACCTGTCCAAGGTCTGTCGGGAGGCTGAGGTGCACGGGGGATTTTTCGGTTAAATATAGAATGTAAGAATGACAAAAGGCGGTACGTGCCTTGGGGTGATTGACTGATGTGAGCTACAGAATGACTTTGTAGCTACACCTCAAAGTCTTTTACAGCGTTTTAGTGGGTTAAAAGGATCCTTTTCTCAAAGAAACTAAGAGATCAAACATTTTAATCTCGATTTATGGGGCTAAATGAACACAGTTGAATAATGAATTCCAAAAGTTGGCAAAAAGTAGCCTTTTTTTGTGTTCAATTTGCGAAAAGTAGGCTGTTTTTGCTTTCAATTTGCGAAAAGTAGCCTGTTTTTGCGTTCCTGCTTTTTGCCAAAGCGCAAATTACACAAATTCAAAGACCATTTTAAGAAAGTCTGCAATCTCAAGTACTAAAAATGGCTTAGAAATCCACTCTTGTACAGCAAAGGAAGAATTTGGACGGCATCAAACCTCTGCAGTTGTCAAGTATGCATGACCGCAGGCTTGGAAATGTTTCTCTCTATCTGGGATTCCATCTCTCTTTCTTAGTCATATCACTGCATTGGCATTTTTTTAACTTATCTACCGCTATGTGTCGCTTAGACCATTCTGGACCACATGCATCTACGCTGCAAGTGTCACGGTCTATCAGGCAGCTGCGAGGTCAAGACCTGCTGGTGGGCGCAACCCGATTTCCGCATGCTGGGCGACTACCTGAAGGACAAGTACGACAGCGCCTCGGAAATGGTGGTGGAGAAACACCGCGAATCGCGAGGCTGGGTAGAAACCCTACGCGTCAAGTACAACTTCTTCAAGCACCCCACTGAACGTGACCTGGTCTACTACGAGGGTTCGCCTAACTTCTGTGAGCCCAACCAAGAGACGGGATCCTTCGGGACGCGGGACCGCGCCTGCAACGTATCGTCGCACGGCATCGAGGGATGCGACTTGCTGTGTTGTGGTCGCGGGCACAATACCCGAACTGAGAAACGCAAGGAAAAGTGCCACTGCATTTTCCATTGGTGCTGCTACGTCAGTTGCCAGGAGTGTACACGTGTTTACGACGTGCACACCTGCAAGTGAACGGGGGAGGTGAGGGGGGCTATAGACCAGACTACGAGCACCTCCCGGACTATTTTTGCGCTCTCCACCCACTGGATGCTTGCGATTCTCCCCGAGATTGACTTCCCACCCTGTTGTCTTTATTTATTTCCCCCTCTGTGCCAACCGCATGTACAGTTACACATAAATGCAGTCCGAACAAACAAAGACTATTGCTTTGGAGTTCCAATTAAAAAAACATCTAACACCTCAAGTCCAATCACTGTGGTTGGATTCAGGCTTACAAAAAGTGAGGGTTTTTGGGTAAAAAAAATAATAACGCTGTGCTTTTTTAATGAAGCAGAATCATTCTAAAAATTGAACATACAGGACTAAAAATAAGGAATAGAGCAAAAACTGATAAGGTTAGTTTGGGTTTTGGTTGGTTTGCATGCTTTTTTTGCCTATTGTGTCCCTCATGCCCCCCCCCCCCCCCATGTGATCTGGTATTTGTACTTTATAATCAACCCTTGTCTGTCTATTTAAACCCCGTGTGTTTGTAAGTCATTGTTGGATCGTCTACCTTGTTTGTTTTATGCTAAAATTCAAGTTCCATCCGATAAACCAAAGACACCTCACTTTTTCGTAAGCGTTCTATAACTACGATTATTTTAAAAACTAAATCAACCTCTTAAAAAAAAAAAAAAAACTTTAAAAAAAAACAGTTGCCTAAGTGGGCGGCCTGAGAGAAGTGAAAGGCATTTTTCTGTGTTAACTACTGAACAAAATTGCGGGTCTTTTAAACTACTGAGCGGATGAGCGTCCCAATTTTTTTCTTTACGGCCCCCGCATTGCTGACATGTTAGCATTCGGCCGGGATTGCAGGTATGCGGGAGGGAGGGAGGGGGGGCATGTGTGCGAACAGGTAAGCTCATTCCACAACACCACCCCACATGATCTGAACGAACTCAGCTTCATTCTAGAAATGATTGGAAAAGATTTTTTTTTTGTTAAGGCGCGCAAAAAATAACCAAGTGGCATAAACAAGTCAAGCTTCAGCACGTTTAGCGTTAAAACGATTGCAGCATAAATGCTGGCGGGTGTTCAGAGCAGCGGTTGTCACTCATTGCTCATTCATTTTACGTTCCGATGATCCTCACAAGGGTCACAAGGGGTGGGGGGTGCTGGAGTATATCCCAACTGACTATAAGGACGAGGAACGGGAAACCCCGAATTGGTTGCCAGCCAATTGCAGGGCACAAAGAGTGGAACAACTTACTCTACGCTCCAATCTAGGAACAATTTACAGCAAAGGTGTCAAAGGTGAAGCCCGCGGGCCAGAAGTGGTCCGCTAGGGGGTCTGATTCGGCCTCATGGGCACTTTGTGACCATGTATTGTAGGTACATAATTAAATAATTGTATTTTTTTGACAAGGGCATCACAAAACCAAATGTTTGTGAGTTGTGTGATTACGTATGTGCACAACTAAAATGAGCATTTGGCAATACTATACTATATCACATTTCATTCAAGTCCATTGAACATTTATGACAAAAATATGTACAATTTAAACAAACAGACAATTGACAATTTAACAACAGCAAAAGTGAAAGTTTTGGGGGTAAGAGTTTACTCAAAACTTACCTTTGCACCTGGATGAGATACTCTATTATTTCACCACATTTGGGAAACATTATTAATAATATCAAATTAGGTCATCAAGCTTAACTCATTAGTCATCATTGACAGTTGAAATGTAAGAATTTGGCAGCAATATAAAATTTGCATGAAAACACAAGGCAAAAAAACTTCAATTTGGATGCAATTAAAATCAATATATTTGACATATGTTTTTGAGATTTGAGGAACACCACAAATTAACAAAAAACATTGTTTCAAGACCATAAATTAAATATCAAAATTATTTTTAACTTATGAAAAAATGATGCCTTTTTGAATGAGCTTAACCAGATAAAAATTGTACTTTTGAGTAACTCCGACCTTTGTGGCACTGAGCGAGACACATAATTTACTCTAAAACCACAAACCACCACACAAAAACTTCCTGTTCCTCCCCCTCCTCTCCCCCTCGCCCTCCCCACCCGCTACATCCAAAGTTTTGTACAAATGTTCTCAAAGGGATAAAAAAAGTGAATAATTCCCTTTTGATTTTATAATCGTAAATGTTATGTTTTTATAAATATTATTTATTGTACAATGTATATATCTATATGACTGAAGCGAGATTATATATTTGAATAACACTGTCGTGTCCGTTTTTGGTTTCACGAATGGATCACACTGGCAAATGAGGTAAAACTATTTGCTTAACTTTAAGTTAAGGTAAGCAAATAAAAACCTTTGTAAATAGAAAAAAAAGAGAAGTAAAACTACAGATTGGACTTTGCAGTCACATAGTTAATTTATTCATAAAACAAAAGCGACGCGAGTATATAACATAAGACATGGAGGTGCAAGGAATGATCACGTGTATAAATGAGTTTTGTTTGTTTGTTTTTTTACATATAAAATGATATCCCTGATCAGCAATTATTACAAATGAACAGATCTTGCACAAAACCCGAGTCTGTTGTCTTCTTACCTCTTCTTTTTACGGCCTCGGTTCTTTACATGGTCACAAATGAGGTCTACAGGGGAAATGGCAAAGGAGAAGGTGGTCATATTGAGAGCAGGGTTAAATATGTATGTATTTTTGCTCAGGGCTCAGAAACACAAAGCAGGTTCAGTTACAATTCAATCACAAACATTCGTGCCACCACTGATTAATTTAGGACTCATAATATGACAACACTGACATGTTAATTGAGACATGTAGCAGGGGTGATATCGGCCAAAATAGTGGTTTGTTGAGAGTGATGAATTATTTTTGTTGAATTCTTGTTTGGCAAATGTGTTTTGTTCAGTGGTGGCACAAATGATGGATTATTCCAAAATACCATTTTGGGATTGAATTTAGTTTGACCCCTTTTGTAAATACATTAAATTCCATTCAAGACAAACTTGTCAACATTCTCACTACTACGACACTACTAGTACATTATATTTAACCATTCTTGCATATAATGTAGTTGCTTCAATCAGGATAATCTTTATCATAATAATATATGAATATATATATATATATATATATATATATATATATATATATATATATATATATATATATATATATATATATATATATATATATATATATATATATATATATATATATATATATATATATATATATATATATATATATATATATATATATAAAACTCTCTGTGCTATTGACGGCAATTTGCTGAGAAATTGAATGTCACAAGCAGATGTCCAATCAACTTAAAGTGGGAGGGAAGAATGACATTTTTTTCACTGCTCTACTTCCCAGTTCATATGGAGAAGATGCCCAGCGCAACTAAACTATTACTGTGTCCATCTCTAGCTAACATGTGCTCCACTGCAAGATCCATGAAGCCATCATTGTCAACCAATGGGCTATAAATTAAGATCAAATTGCCTGCTTTAGTGTTTCAAGGCCCCAAAATGGTCGAGCTGAAACACTTACAGTCATTCGTCTCGCAGCAGACTCAAAAACTTGCTAACTCTGTACTGCTTGTCCATCTACAAAACACACAGACGAGAACATGAGAGTCTTACCTTCACTTGGGATCCTCGGTGAATTGGAGATTCTCGTCCATCCCAAAATGCAAGGAAGTTGCCATGACCACCAGGGAATGAAAATGTCGCCGGGTTCAGAACCAGCAGAGTGCACGACATGCTTAGGGCAATTATGCAACATCCAGAGTGGTCCGTACAATACTTTCAATTAAAGATCAAATAAAGATCTCTTTTAAAAAGGACAAAATTCTTATATCATGCTCCATTGTGTTATGTATCGATCTGTAGTGTATATATATATATATATATACATATACACGTATACACGTATACACATATACACGTATGCACGTAAACACATACATATATACATGCATGTATACATATATACACATATACATGCATATATACATATATACACATATACATGCATATATACATATATACACATATACATGCATATATACATATATACACATATAGATGCATATATACATATATACACATACATGCATATATACATATATACACATATACATGCATATATACATATATACACATATACATGCATATATACATATATACACATATACATGCATATATACATATATACACATATACATGCATATATACATATATACACATATACATGCATATATACATATATACACATATACATGCATATATACATATATACACATATACATGCATATATACATATATACACATATACATGCATATATACATATATACACATATACATGCATATATACACATATATACATGCATATATACACATATATACATGCATATATACACACATATATACACACATATACATGCATACATACACACATACATGCATATATACATGCATATATACACATATATACATGTATATATACACATATATACATGCATATACACACATATATATATATATAAAAAGTCTTTTTTAAAGAATTGTTCCAATGGTAGCAAAGCCATGTATGTTGGCCCAAACCCAGAATACATAAGAAAATGATAGATGCAATTCATTAATCTAAAAAAGGTACTAAAACCAAAGATACTGTCCTTGCCTAAAATATAAAAAATCTATAAATATTTATATAATTAAGATTTGAAAATATACTACAAATGAATTGAACCCAAAGTAATAACCCCAGACAAAAATGATAGCTCCGAACTTGTGGAATTCAGAAAGCGAACCGCGGTTTAAAAACGTCAACGCTTGTAAAAAATGAGAATATTTCATGAAAAAAAAAGTTACTAAAAAACGTATGAGAATGCAAATGGAAGGCCAAACCGCAAGCCCCAGTGGGCCTTATGACAAACACCTCTGGGAGGTGGGGCGGGGGGCGTTTTCCTGAATGAAATGCACATGTGGTTTAAAAACCCCAAGGACACTGGGGGACACTTTCGGGAAGCGTCCCGTGAATCGGGACAGATAAACGTTGCTTGGACGGCAAGTAGGCGCGTGTGGAAGTGGAAGCGTTTGCAACAAATCATCCAGCGTAGCCGCACGCATTTTTTTCCTGGGATGGGATTGGACACTTGGTGGTTTGCGAGCAGCGGCGGCGGGGACGCTCTGGCGACCAGATGTGGAGGGGACGACGGGAAGCGCTCAATTTCATCGCAATAGTTATTTATTGATTCGGATTCATTACTCATAAGCCATGTGTGTGCCATCCTTTAAAAAGATTTGTTTCTTAGTCAGGTATTGTTATCATTTGATTATTTGAATATATCTAAATTAAATTGATTCAACTTTTTGGCCTTTTCTCCAACATCAACTTGAAAATGAATACCCACAATGCACCCAAATTCCAGCAAAGTGAAAAAAACAGTTTTGGGAATAAAAAATGACATCATAAATTACTGGATTCACAGAATGCTTCAATTGTGTGAGCCAAACTTGACTACTTTTTTGGTATTAAATATATATATATATATATTTTTAAAAAGCATAGATTTAATAAAAAAATAAAATAAACAAAAATCTAAATAACTCTCTCCTACCTATGCAGCCATTTCAATGAGTATGATCAACTTCTTAAAAATAAAAATGAACTAAAAAAAAAATAGAAATAATTCAGTCCTACCTGTGCAGCCATTTCAACGAGCATAATTAACTTCTTAATGCCGATCCAGAGTTTCTGGCCTTTGACAGCAGCGGCGATGGCCGCCCTTTCTTTCTCCTGGAAGCTTCCCAGCAGCTTGAGAGTAAGAAAATTGCAAAAGTTAGCCTTTTAGCAGGGCATATTCTGTGTATATGTGTGCGGTCGCACACTACCTCCAAGGCCTCAATTAGCTGCTCGCTGTTGGAAATGTTGGAAACGTGGACAACAGTGCTGAAGGCATTGAGCATCTCCATCTCCTTGAGGATCTCTTTGCGACTGCTGGTGCCGATGATTAGCAGCTTGCGGCCCTGAAATGCAAGTGACAAACTTAATATATTTTCACAACTATAAGGTGCACCACACTATAAGGCGCACCACACTATAAGGCGCACCACACTATAGGGCGCACCACACTATAGGGCGCACCACACTATAGGGCGCACCACATTATAAGGCGCACCCTCAACGAATAACACATTTTATTTTTTTCCCATATATAAAGCACAATGAATTATAAGGCACCTTGTCTATTTCGGAGAAAATTTAAGACCTTTAAGTGCGCCTTATAGTCGTGAAAATACGGTATTCAGGGATGTTGTTCAATTTGAACTGTGAATGTTTTGGCGTTTAACAAATTGGACGTCTATCACCTGCCATGAGACTTATTTTTGCCTGTCAGACATGTAGAAATAACTGATTTTTTCATTTGACGAGGACAAATGACATAAAGGCGAACGTGAGCCAAGAAGAGGACAAGGAGAAGGCAGATCGGCAGGAGAGCGGTAAGCGGATGGGGGGGGGGGGATTATGGCGGCCGTCCGCACCCCCGTGGCGTGGGGGGTTGCCACGCTGCATGCAGATGAGGTGCCACACAGGCGGCGGCGCTGCCAGGTCTCGGCTCTCTCACGCGGGCTATTCTCCTGGGGCCGGCGCCCCGCTGAGCCCGGCCGCCGCTTCTCATGCACATGCGGCTCATTGGCCAACCCGCAGCTCTCGGGACCGCCGTTCCCCGCAATCGCTAACGAGCTTTCACGCCAGTCGCTATCTGTCGCCCTCTTTCTGCCGTATCCGTGCTGAAATGTTGGATCCGGATAGGATGTTTGATTGGAAAAGTATCCCTATTCAGTTATTGTTTTTGCACTTCCGGAGTTTACCTGAGATTACTAATACTACTACTAATACTAATATTATGCCATATTAGTATTCACAGCCATTTTACCTGTTTAAATGAACTGGATGTATATTGTTGTTATGCATAAATCATTTATACATGAAGAAATACATTTAAAGTGTTTAACTGTGACTTTCTCTTTCGTTTGGTTCTCAAAAACAATGACTACCATTACCAATACTTTGCAATTTAGTGTTTTTTTCTCCATTCATTTGCTCGTTGTATTATGAATTTTTAAAGAAATGTTTCCCATTCGATTAAAATGAAAACTTTTTAAAACATCTACTGTACTACTGTAGAAGTACAAAATAAAAACAGCAATGGAGAAACACTCCCAAAAATGTAGGATTGTATTATCATAGCACCAAAAATGGTATTTTTGAGCATTTTTTTTATATCAAATATAAAATTTTAGCATTCAACCATGGATGGAGTGACCCCCAAACAACTTACCTTAGGAGGGGCCTTCTTCAGAAGGACCAGCAGAGCCTGCAGCACCAGGTTGGAGAAGCGAGGCCCGATGTCAACAAAGTCTGAAATCACCAGACAAAAATCAATATGTATACTGAAGATGAAGTACCAAATTTACAAGGTCGGTGGCTGCGGTTGGCTTACCCAGCAAGCGTTCAATGTCGTCCACGACCACACAACTCAGCTGTGACTTGTAAGCGGCTTCAAATATCTGAAAAGAGGAAACAAAGCAGTCAGCAGATAAAACTAATAAGTCGCAAGAAATACATTATCTGCAAATATTGGGGTAAACATTTTTCAAACTAAATACTGAATAAATATTTGCAAATAGTTGTATACACAATTCCCACCCGCAAAAAAAAAGTTCATCATAATAACCTCTTTAATGGCTTGACATTTGGCGATCTCGGAGTATCCTATCATCTTATCAGGTGAGCAAATCTTGATGAGTGGGAACTGCGAATCTTCAGCGATTTTGGCCGCCAAGGCTGTTTTCCCACTGTTGGGCGGACCTGCGTTACACAACTCACATTAAACGTCTTTCCCAGCTTCTTTTCAGACCAGCATTTTGCGTGACCGGATGTTTGGTCGCCGGTCAAATGTACTTAGATATTAAACAGTAATTAGATATTAAACAGTACTTAGATATTAAACAGTACTTAGATATTAAACAGTACTTAGATATTAAACAGTACTTAGATATTAAACAGTACTTAGATATTAAACAGTACTTAGATATTAAACAGTACTTAGATATTAAACTCTCTCTCTTAGATATTAAACTCTCTCTCTTAGATATTAAACTCTCTCTCTTAGATATTAAACTCTCTCTTAGATATTAAACTTTCTCTCTTAGATATTAAGCTCTTTCTCTTAGATATTAAACAGTACTTAGATATTAAACAGTACTTAGATATTAAACAGTACTTAGATATTAAACAGTACTCAGATATTAGACAGTACTTAGATATTAAACAGTACTTAGATATTAAACAGTACTTAGATATTAAACAGTACTTAGATATTAAACAGTACTTAGATATTAAACAGTACTCAGATATTAGACAGTACTTAGATATTAACCAGTACTAAGATATTAAACAGTACTTAGATATTAAACTCCCTCTCTTAGATATTAAACTCTCTCTCTTAGATATTAAGCTCTTTCGCTTAGATATTAAACTCTCGTGAATATAATTTTGAGAGCTGGCTTCAACAGTAAACTCTCTATCATCATTTGACCGGCGACCAAAAGGGACCAAAAAAACGGCCACCAAACGTCCGAGCACCACATTTTCAGTTCTAGCAGTGCATGTTACCCTCTAAGAGCACCGACACCAGCGGCGTGTGTTCGCTATTCTTTGTCTGCTGCACTAGCAGTTCTGCGTCCTCCAACACAGCCAACACCGGGTCGCCCCAGCGGACGATGCCGTTCATGATGTAGCTGGAGTAGTCTTCCTGGTTGGAGCCGAACGCCTGGGGAGGAGGAAGAGAGGCTTGGCATCATTCATGGTCAGATCAACTTTGCATGTTTTCAGGCTTCTGACTTACCGGTTTAATGTCATTGTTTAAGGAGGCCATAAAGTCCAGCCTGCTGACCTGCAGCTTCTCCGCCGTATCGATATTGATCTCCGACGTATCGATATTGACCCCCACCGTGTCGCTCGCCTAACAGACACACACATTCCCAGCGCACCAAGGTCAGATGGCGAAGAATACAAGCTCACACGGACAGGGCAGCAGACGTCTCGCCCTGGTGTGTCAACGCCCGGTAATATCTGCCCCGAGTGTGTGTTCAAGTGTTGTGTCAGCTGGATAGACTTGAACTTTAACATGATAAGAAGCTGTTTTCTCATGAAATCAACAGAATATTAACGGCAGTCGACAGTATTTTGCGGGCTTTAAGGTGCACTTTATTTCCAAAATTTGGGTAATATGTTTTTTTTTTTAAATATTTTATTTATTTTGTATATTTGTTTGTACTCCTAGGAGTCATACTGAAGAATTTGACGGATGTATGATGCTAATGTAAAGTAAGTCAAGCCAAATTAATTTGTAGTCTTAATTGTTTAACAAGGTTCTTATGGGCAAATATTAAAGTAATAAAGTAAAGATTAAAAAATAAAAATGGATTATTCATTTTTAAATTTGAAGTATTGTTAGTTTTTTTTTGTGGGAACTCGGTGATTTACAGATGAACTGTTTTAAAATGACTATAACATTAGGATTGGACTTTTAGAACACTCAAATTAAGAAAGTTGATCAACAAGCTTCCTAATGTCCAAAGATGAATGAGTGAAATGTTTACCTTAATGTGTCTGTTCATTGCAGTGGACTGTGCTGCCCTGACGAGGCCTTCCAGTTCAGCGCCACTGTAGTTTTTAGTCTCCACGGCGAGTTCCTTGACATCCACATCGCTGGCAAGCAGCTTGAACTGCCGCATTTTCGCCGTGTGGATGTTCAAGATCTGAAGGCGGCCCTTCTCATCCGGAAGCCCTGGAAGCGGAAAGCGGGAGTTTTTGAGCCGCCTAGACTCATTTCTTTAAGTCACTTTTATTGACACCGCTGCTTGAAGCGCTCTTACCGATTTCCATCTTGACCTCCAGTCTTCCAGGTCGGAGCAAGGCCTGATCAATCAAGTCTGGCCTATTGGTCATTCCTGAAATGCACAAAGAACAGACGCATGCATATGCGGCCTCAAATTGCTCATATGGTGAATTCCATAAGTGGTGGTGAAGTAGTTTCTTATGAAGGTTAAGCACCACATGAAAAAATAATCATCAATTAATTCTATAACATATCCATAACCCCTTAAAAATGCATTTATTTCACTTATTTGGGTCTTTTGCCAAGAAAACACACCTTATGGAGAAGCACTACCAATTACGTATGATGACAATTAGGCTTTTGTTGTTGATTATGACAACAAAGCCTATGTCCGATTATTATTATTATTATCTGAATTTAAAACCTTTTTGGGAAGACATTGTAAGAGAATTTACCAATAACCAGGATGTTGTTGAGTTGCTCTACGCCATCCATCTTGGACAGCAGCTGGTTGACTACCGTGTCGTGCACGCCCGAGCTGCCCGCCATGGTGCCTCGCTGCTTGCAAATGGCGTCAATCTCATCCAGAATGATGATGTGAAGGCCGCTGTTGGGCCCCAACTATTGAAAGAATATATATATTTTTTTATTGCATACATTTTAAGTTCTTTGGATAGCTAAATAGTGAAACTTAACATGTATGAACTGTTAAATGGCACATTTCTATCATCATTTACAATTAGTGGTGGAAAAGCAACAAGCTGAAGGGGGTTTCCTTCCATCCACACATCTGCAGCTGCGTAAGTAAAAAAAAAAGCACCTCATTAGGTGGTGAAGACTGAGATTTAATGCATTTAGTGTCTCACTGTCCAAACGGACCACCAAGTTATTATCGTCTCCCCTAAAGGGCAGATCTGTCCACTCCTGAAGAAATGACTTTGTTTTTGTGCAATGAGATCACAGGTGTCAAATTCAAGGACCGTGGCGAGATCATTTCCAGTGCCCCACGGAAATAAACACTGGATTTGGTTGTTTTTTGGCTAAAAAGAAATGTAATCATTGTTTTGTCCAGAATGAGTCTGTTTTTATTATGGTTTGTTTTGATATTAAAATAAAGTAAATACAATTTGAAAGATTTATGTGTAAATATGAGAAATAGGAGAATTAAAAACTGAATTTGGTTGATTTTTTTGAGATTTTTTTTTTTTTAGATATTATATGGAATCTAAACAATTAATCAAAATGTAAAACATATTGGGTCTAGGCTGAGTAATCTAATTTTTTAACAAGTCATTTTCAAGCCTAATTAGAAGAAACTTGACAATAAAGCTTGAATTCACAAAAGTGCTAAATATTAACGAACTGAATGACGGAAGACTTTATTGATCTCACTAGTTTTAGGCAGTGTATGTCAAAAAAACTTGAATTAAGTCATTTTTCTTGTTCATGAATGACCCCAATACATGTGTCAATACAAATACTAATTTTTGTGAATTAATGGCATCTTCTATTGTATTAACATGAAGTAATTGAATGTATGAAAAACAAACTATAACTTGGATTTTAGTGCAAATATATGAAATTTGATTTCATGTGAATTTCACGATATAGTTGTGCAACAATGATTGTAAACATCAACACTGGACAATTATGAGAAAATGTTCTGGTTGTCTTTTTTTCAACATTAACGGCATCCCTCACCCTTTTCTGCTCATCCTCAGCATCAGCAAATAGCTTGCGGACGTTGGCCTCTGACTCTCCCACGTACTTGTTGAGTATCTCTGGCCCATTGACGATCTTTGGCTCGCCGGCGTTCAGCATTTTGCCGATCTGCCTCGCCATCAGGGTCTTACCACAACCCGGCGGGCCATAGAGCAGGATGCCCTTCACGTGTTTGCAGCCTAAAAAACACACAGCGGTTATGTGTGTTTAGCTTCGGACAGTGTGGCTTTCATGGCGGCCCCGTTTGCACCTGCGTCGTGACATTTGGGCTAATCGAGGGGCCCACTGATAACCATCTCGGCTGCCATTTACGGGAGAGACTGCTCAAACTCCTTCTTAAAGCAACACTCTGGGCAGAAAAGTGTGCAGAGTAGACCCCTCCCCTCCCTTGCTGTCAACACCTGTGCTCCTCATAGAAGGCCAATTAGATATCTTTACCTTTACCAAGCTGACTATCAGCTGGTGACATCTAAGGGCCATTGCCAGCTGGACGCGGCCAAAGGTTGATTTTAGCTCATGGCCGCTTGGCTAAAAGGTCGCCTTCGTCATTGAGAAAGTTTAAAGATTCTGTCATTGACTAGAATGGACATTGTTGAAATAATTCAGTTTTTTTTTTTGCTATAAAAATATATAATTATGAATATCCTATTATTACATTATTATCAATTACGTGATCGATTCATAAATAGTATTTAAACATTTATAAACAAGGCTGCATTCATTATGTTTTTCAATGATAATTTGAGCTTATACTATAAGCCAAAGCAGTTATTAAAAGTTGCTTTTTGATTTCAGTGTTTGGTCATTTTAGATAAGTACAATTTTTGATTATTATTTTAAAGTTGATTTCTACAAAGTATTGACCAGATCGTTTGAAATTTTAGGAAGTGAAAAATCTAAATGGCTTCTACAAACTTCAGAGTCAATATTCAAAAGACTAAACCTAACTTTGATGAATAATTATCATATAATAATCGGAACAATAACAAAGAGCAGATGAAATAAACAAATACCCACAGTTTAGTCATTTTTTGAAGGTATACAAAAAAAATCATTTTCTATTTTCCCACTTATCGATGTCCAATTCATTTAACCTCAGAAATCTGACTGAAAACGTTCATGTTTCAGTGCCATTAATGGCAATGGTGGTCTGAACCACTTTGACTGGATGAAGGACGTTTAAGTAATGGCAGGCCAACAAGTACATCTACAGATAATATTTTTTTAAAAAGAATTTGGTGAGTTTAGAAATGGCAATTAGCCATTTTATCTTACAAAAAAAAAAGTTTTTTTGAACAGGTCTGAACAAGCCCCAGGATCAGAATTGATGTGTAATGAAGACAGGCGGATGAGTCACAGTAAAGAAATGAAGAGTTGCGAATCATGTGACATACGTCACATGCCCGCCTGCGTGCTAATCTGCAATTATGACAGATGATCCGTTCACCTTTAGAGGTGTGTTTGGATTGAAGGATTTACACAAAGTGTGAATGGATTTGACACCACATAATACTATACTTTACTTCAAATAACTTACTAGATAAACTTTTTTTTTTTTGAATGAGAACTCACCCATCTGTTCCACAATTTCTGGAGGAAAAACTCGGGAGGCGAACGCTCGGCGGAAGATGTCGGAAAACTCCTTGTCCAGGCCCCCGATACCCATTTTCTCAAAGTTCCAATCTGGACTAATGATGGATTGGCGGGACTCTTTGGTTTTGGATTTTCCTAAAGCGGGTTCAAAGGATTTTGAGTCAATGGAGGAATTGCACATTTTAAGACATTTACTATGAAAACACTACACTTGCAAAACAGCATGTATTTTTTTTGGGTTTTCATGTATTACTTGCTCTTGAAAATATTCTTACTTAGCAACCAACCTAAGTGGAGGAACGTTAATTTATCAGAGTAATGTAAAAAGTGAAGTAATTTCACTAAATGAGAGTTGGTTGCCCTCTTGTGGACACAAAGAGTACTGCGAATATGGAAGAATTATAAATGAATACAAGTGACAACAAAAACATTATAAACATATACTATTATTGAATAAATGAAATTTAAATAATTAAAAATAAAATAAAAGAATTCAACTAAGAAAATAGGTGTGTGAGTATGTACAAAGAGAATTAAATGTCAATAAAAATGTCCCTTTTCTTATTTTTCTATGCTGCCAGCTGACAATTTTAAAGTAAATGTATCCAAACTATTGAAAAGAGGGGCTGTCTTAAATGTTTTTTCGGTCTTATCTGTTTGTTTATAATGTTAAAACTTGTACAGTGGAAGTTTGTTTAAGATTCTCTACTGTTTTTTTCTCCTATAGCTGCATTCCCCTCCTCCTTGCTACTGTCACAATTAATTTTCCCGAATACGGGATGACTAAAGTTATCCAATCCAATATTTTCTCTATGCATTTGTTTTCAATGACATTTCCAACTATTTAAAATGATCCATTGTCCTTAATATAATTGCTTTACACAAATCACAGATGATTGACGACAATAATTCCCTGTTGTACTCACCAATTAGCGTCATGGAGGAATTCCCTGCCTTTTCGAAGATCACCTGGCTGTTGGCCAGCAACAACCCAATGTCAACCTAAAGGGGGTAAACATTATCATGGAGATTATTGACTAGAAACTATTTATGGAATGCCCATAAGCCATAAATTAAACATCATATTTGCAACTGAAAGACTTTGTTTTCTTAGTTTTCTTCAAATCTAGCACTGTGAAAAAAATGAGGACACCTTTGTTTTGTTGTTTGAGCCTTGGTTTCCTTTCAAAATGCTGGGATCCATACATTCCATCTCTTTTACTAGCACTTCAAATGGTTTATCGCCAAACTTAAAGACCATCTACAAATATTAAGATGAGAAAAAGAGGCTGATATATAAATGAAAGTGTCAAATGTTGTTTCGGGGCAAAGAAATGTTGGAGTATTTAGTACCTGCTGCCCTATCGTGAAGGCCTGCTGGTTGAACTGCTGGATGAAGTCAGTGGCCATCACGTCAGAGTCGTATAGGTTGCTGTCGGCGTTTTTCTTCTGTAGGAAGTCGATCTCCACCATCATGGAGCTGAGGCACTGCCTGGACTTGTCGAATGTGTAGTTGGAGACTACGACATAAATAAGAGTACTCTCATTTAAATAAGTGAATGACTATCGCCATGGTAGCGAAACAGACTATATCCATCGCTAACATGTAAAAGACTTGCTAATTGGACGCCTTTCCTTGTCAATGGAAGTGAGGAAGTAAAACGGTTTTGTTTCATCGTAAAGCAATTCAAATGGATTATTTTTTTAATATCATTTTATATAGATATAAATAACTTATTTATTTGTTTTTAAAGCTAAATTCTAAAATTAACATGGGTTACAGCCAAAAGTAATTCTCTAAAAGTAGATATATTTGTTTCATAGTGTTTAACTCATTACATACCAATGATGGAGATACATTCTCAATTCATTTGAAATAAGTTTATGTGGAGTTAAATAAAAGATAAACCTTTTTTGTACAAAGCAATGCAATTCATTTGATTAATAGATTAAATAAGTAAAATATTTGAAATATTGCATGACTAAGAGGATTATTAAGTATCATTTATGCTCACCTTCTACCTCTTGTCCAATCGATAAACCGGCCCATTTTCTCTGTACGGAAAAGGAAGACAAAATAGGCATTATTTGCTCCTGAATTAAAACAATGTCAGATAAGCAGTTTCTAGAGGGGTTTTCACTTTTTAAATTTATTTATATACACACACACATTACACACACACATTACACATACACATTACACATCCACATTACACATCCACATTACACATCCACAATACACACACACACACACACACACACACATACACATTACACATACACATATACATATACATATACATACACAGGTATAGATGTCCAATCCATCTTAACTGGGAAGGGCAGAATAGGACTAAGAGTGTTAGAAAATACCTGCGTGCTGATGTGGTGTCAGCCCGTGTTAAAATAAGACAAAAAGGACAGCAAGTAAGAATAAGATAACCCAAAAATAGATTATTGTAAAGAGAGTAAAATGACAGCAAAGGTAGATGAAGCAATGATGAAATATTAGTCATTTGATTGATAGGAGCTAAAAATGACATGGTAAGTGGAAAAAAAGCGTTGCAAAAAAACAGCATGGCAAAGGCATCATACCTGTGGCAAACTGAAGGCGATGCTGCCCATGTTGACACTTGGGTGCGTTTTTAAGGTGAAAACATACTTGTGTGTTACATTCCGCACAGTCACGTGTCTGCAAGGAAAAAAAGAAATAAAGACATCCATACCACGAGCATCTTAAGAAATGGGATGAAAACTCACTGTTCGAACCCCGGTTCCTTCTCGTTGATGACAGCGCAGTTGGTGAGCGACAGTTTCTCCGTCGGGCATCGCGCTGCCTGCATCAGCTGACCAGAAAAAGAAAATAAATAAACAAGTTGATCGTAAAAATATTGGCAAGTGCATTACCAGGTATATACTGGGTGTGAATTAATAGTTTTTCATGTATCAGTCGATTTAATGGATCATAATTGTCGCATGATACTGGTACCTTGGCATTGTGAAAAACATTTCCTGATCTTTACTCTAATTAAAGACGTTTGTGTTTAAAACTCTAACAGAAAACCTGGTCTATGTGTACTTAAGAAAGTCTATGCTTAAAGCCTTATTTAGGATTTTTCACGAGAAAAAGTTGTATATTTGTGTTTGTTGATGACGTAAACATCTTGCGCCAATTTAACTGGAAGTTGAACAATTAATTTTACTAATTAAACTCGATATACTCTCAATCTCTTATTGAGAAAAAATGTGCATTTGGTAAATGTTTGAGACAAAACGAAAATAAAGGCCACATTGCACTCCAAACGAGAAAATATACATTTTGTACACATAAGGAGGTGGAAAATGATACTGCTGACGTGAACACTCATTGCTTAATCTCTGTTGTAATAGAATTAAAATTGTTTACAAACTTTTTTTCTAACGAGAAAATGTCCTTCTTAATGTTTTTCACACAATCGGACACTCATCTAAAAAGCAGATTACTCCGATCATCTGAATGTAGTCATAAGATTTCTTTCCGGAGTGCACACTTTTGAATGGCAATTGTTTGGCCCTGGAAAATACCAACTTTAACCTTTTAGGTAGTCAGTTTATTCAAACAAAATGTTCGTGGGAGACACAGACACTCACCCTTGTCGTCATCTTTGTGTTAAATTTCTTATTTATTCCGTCGATTAAAGTGTACGAAAATATGAAGTTTTTCTTCCGCTGACAGTACAAGCGACACTGATCACGTGTCGCGAGATGAAACGGGATCTTGTGTATCACGTGACTCAAGGATTGTGGACGTCACAGCATGCATGTGTTGTTAAAATTCATATTGGTCCATCTTTAATCTTATTCTCCCTGCTTTCTTAATTTAAAAATTAATTTAGTTGAGGTTTTAATTGGAACATTTCCAAACTGATTATCATTTTTACTCACTTAAAGGAGTGAAGCAAGACAAATGTCAAAGTATTATTGTCATTTCAAGAGACAGGACAAATGTCTTTAAAATACAAAATATTTATTTTGAAAATGTCTTCAAAAGAGAAATAAAAGAAAACAAAAAAACATACAAATTGTTTGGTTACTAGCATACCACACTAATGCTAGGACCTAACAATGAACAAGAGCTGTCGGGATGCTAATAGGCAAAAAAAAAGTTTTTTTTGCCATCTAACTTGTTTACATTGCACCCCGACAAGAGGCATACAAGTGCCAGTTTACGTGGCACTGGCAAAACTTCCTCTCACCTCTTCCATAAACAAACATTAGCATTCAAGGGTAGGGGGCAGGCATGTGGCAACCATTATTTTTGTTTATTTTTTTTTTACAAAAACACAAAACCAAAAGCAAATATAGTGAGTTTAATACACTTCTGAAATACAGTGGGGATTGAAACTGTTGGCATTGATATGGTGGAGGGGGCAAAAAAAAAAAAAAAAAAGAAAACGGGAGTATTCCAATCTTCCAAAACGGGAACAATGTGCTTCTGAAAGCCACGGAGATCATCAGTAATAAGGAAGGGGATGAAAATAATTTGTTTCTGCTTTTTTTTTGGAGCAGAATTTGAAGGCTGAAGAGGTTCCAAGTGGTATATTCTGTTTGTTCTTCCTTTTAATCTTTATATTGTGGTTGTACAATAAGATTCCCTGATGGCCTGGCTTGGCCGCTGATTTAAAGTAAATAAAAATAATTAAGTGGGGAAGGGGAAAAAAAAAGAAACACGATACTGTCCATTGAGGGAGGATGGGTGTGTCTGATGGGTGGTGGGGGGTAATCTTCTCCCTTGTCCCCGTCTTCAAATGTTACATACGCGGCTCAACACACACGCACGCGCACACACGCACACACACACACGCTTCCTCCAATGATGTCCGCAAGTTTGCTCTGAGGAAGAAATAGACACTATGACTCTACATTTTTATCATCATCAAGGTAATTATTATTATTATTTTTTGAATGTCATCACCTATGTCAGCTTCTTGGCTTTGTTGTAAAGAGAGTCGACCACTTTGCTCATGTTCTGAATGGTTTCCAAGGCGGCTTCGTATGTTTTGTCGACGGGCGGTTCCTCAAAAATGATCAGCACTCCTTCACCCTGATCCAGGATTCCTGGAGTAAGAAAAAAATGACTAAATCAATGGTATTAAGTTCAAAATTAATGACATTATAACAATGTCAAAGAACTGTACCATGAAACTTTTTATCCAGAATCATCTGTGATAGTTTGCGCTCGACGTCCCCCTAAAAAAAACAATGGTATTAACTTAAGTAGATAGGAAACAAAAAAGAAGTGAGCAGAAGAACCAAAAATGAGTGTTAGTGACTTACCTTTGAGAGTTTGATGAGACCTGATATGTGTTCTATCTAGAAAAACACAAGGTGAGGCACATAATAAACTTCTATTCCAAGGATCACTACATACACACACACAACTTCCTCATGATTAAAATCACCTGCACTCTGGAGAAGGGTTCGATGACCCTGATGAGGTTCTGCTCCAGCAGGTTGTCATACAGCTTAGCCAGATGAGTGTTGATGATAGGGTCGTCCCTTAGCTCTGCTCTGTACTCTGTGAGGGCCTGCATTAAAAAAAAAAAAAAAACATACCCTTGTTAAAAATGCATTCCAAGTTGACATCCGACATGTTTTATGTATTACCTTTTCAAAGTCTGCTAATGATCTGTTCTTGCTTGCTTGGGCGACGCATTTCAGTGCGTCTGTCTGCAAGGACAATGAGAATTTTAAAACTCATGAAGAACATCTTGTCTGGATTAATAAAAAGACTCACCTGGCGCCCAGTGTATCGCAGAGCCAACTTCCCGCTGATCAGAGATTGTACTTCCTCCGGCCTGGAATAAAGAAAAAGATCAATGGGTCGCAGAAAGAGGATGAGCTCTCTGAGCGCATACGTACGAGTTGAGGACAATCTTGCAGAGGAGCATGTATTTGAGGGCAGTGATGGCTCGTGGGCTGTCGATGGAGTCGTAGCCCTCGAAGGCCTCGAAGAAGTAAGAGTAAGCTGTCTTCCAGTCTTTCTCCTCGGCAGCGTGGATGATGCCTGCACAAGCCAAAACAAAATTGATTTAAAAAATAATAATAATAAAAACTTCTTAAAGAAAACCTTTTTTTTCAGATTTTCAGAAAATTTACTATAAATAAAATTGCAATTATAAAAACTAAAAAAATAGTATATAAGTATAATTTAGTTGTGTTCTTTTTTAATTTTTTAAAGAAAACTGTCTAAACAACTCATCAATGACCAACATAGTTGTCCATCCTTTTGATAATATATAAACTGTCAAATAGGCGATGACAGTGAGTCTCACCTGACTGCATGTCCAGCGCCGCCTGTAGCTTGGGAGGGCAGTAGATGGCATTGGCGGTGGTGCGAGCCGAGGTCAGCGCGGCTCGGGCCTTGGGCAGATTACTTAGGGCATGGTATGTCTTGCTTTCCAGCAGTTGCACTTCCACCAGTAGTGCCTTGTCGTCCATCTTCTTCAGCTCCAACAGCAGCTGAGAGCCTGTCCAAAATCCACAATCGTACCAATTATTAATTTATCAACTGACCATTGAGTCAATGTGAGCACTTACCGAGAGCCAGGGCTTCCTGGTACCTCTTGGTGTCAAAATAAAGTGAAATCAAGCGAGCCTGAAGGCAAAAAACGAGAAAAGATTTAAATATCTAATACACACAAGCATGTTTTCCCATATTTAGGCATTGTTTATATTCAGATTGCAAATTCAAGAGACCTAGTCTGCCTTGCATGTATTTTGGCTGCAAGTCCACTTTTAACCACGAGATGGGGACAAAGTAACTACTGACACTTGTGAATTTGACCCAAGAAGAAGAATGAAGACTTCTAGGAAATTATAAGGTTATTCTCTTTAAATACTACATTTCTACACATATATAAGTATACATTTAGGTGCAACACTATTCAACATAGAGTTAAAATTAAGTCCCTATAAAAGCTTCAAGACATTTTAAGACCACTGAGGACTAAATTTAATGCCAAGCAAAAAAAAAATGGCATTTTCCGGACTATAAGGCGCAAATAAACACTTGCTTTTTCTCAAAACCTGGTAGTTTACCTTATAAATGGATTAATATTGGTTAATCATTGTATGAAATTTCCTTTAATTTCCTGAAAAGAATAATAAACCAACAATCTACCCCCTTATTTTAGTCACCTCAAGAGCTTGTCGCAAGAAGGTCCTTTTCTCAGCCTTGGCCCACTCGATGCATTCCAGACACAGCTCCACCTCCTGGCCGGTGGCCGCCTCCATGTCGAGGAACAAGTCGAGCAGCGAACGCACCAGGCGGGCCGCTTTGGCCTTGCTGATGGAGATCAGGAACGGTCGGACAAATTTAAGCAGACCACCAAGTTCTGCACGGAGGGAGATTTGAAAATATGGTCATTATGAGAAAACCTGTACAGAAAAAAAATGGACCTAGAGTTCCAAAGTTCACCTGCTGCCTGTCCCGTCTTGGCCAGAAGCGTTCCCAGTTCAAGGATGCTTTGCTCTTTGACCCTGACTGCTTCTTCATCATTCTCCTGGACATCTCGCCTGACTGAAAATTGAGGTCAATGAAAGAGTCAAATTGGTCAGATTTTTAAAATGAAGGTTTCAAAATTAATACGCAGATTACTCATTTCATGTATAGTTTTCTCATTGACAGACACTAACATGGCTAGACATCCATTTCCTATTGGCTAGGAGCCCATGATGGAATGATTGATGGCTGCCAATCCTCGCATTCAAAAGGAATTGGACGTCTAGCGTCAGAGATATAATAGAGAAGTCGTCATTCCAGTAGAATTAGACGTCTATGGTTGTCAATGGCAGACAATGAATTTATTACGATTTTTGAACAGGGTGAACACGCCGCGAGTTAGTTGACAGCTAAGTTGGCTGCTGTGACAAGGCGATTTGAGGACAACTTAGCCGCTGTTTACATACATCCACGTTCAATTAGCTTTTTAAAACCATCGCAACAAACGTCGGCTCTGTCGTGTCATTGCGAGGGGAAACATGGTGTACCCCCAGAGAAATTAATTAAATAAATGTCACAACCTCAACAGTCACTGTCACGGTGACAACAGGCTAATGACGCTAGCCTATTAGCAACGCTGATTCACGGTTGTTATACGATAAGAGTCGACAAGTATGGCAGTTCCGTTAACATACTTCAAACAAATCACAACAAGTGTGAGATGATAGGCCTGCTAGCAAAGAGGCTAAAAGGCTAACGTCTGTTCACCGGTAGGGTAGCTCCCATTCAGCAGTGAGTCAGCACCGCTGAGCCGGCCCGTAACCGACAAGACGCCGCCGAGAAAGCGGCGAATAAAACGTCCCCATTCCGGCAAAGTTCCCCTTCCTAACGTCTTATAAGAGCCGACTCATACCTATCGAGTGTAGGATGTCGATGGAGGCGTCGCGGTCCGTGCTAATGAGAGACTGGGCTCTCTGAAACTCAACCACTGCTGCAGCCGCCATCTTCCTTATTCAAAGTGCAGCCTGAATGAGAAGTACGGGCCGGATGTGACGCCAAAACCACTGCTGCATGCAGGGAAATTGAGTTTGAGTGAAAACTGGTTTTGACAACTAATACTCATTTTCAATTTGTTGATAAAGTGACTGGATATGTAGAAATAATGAATGCATTTTTCAATTGCAATGTTTTGAAAAAATAATCTTTTCAATTTATGGCAGACTGTAACATGTAAATACAAAATCAAAACAAGAAATTATCTTTTGAGTAATACTTGCTTACTCTATTGTTACTTGGTGCCATAAATCATGCATATTTCTGTTTCTTATTCAGTAATTTTCAATGATTTTATATTGATTAACCCTAACTTGTTTGAAGTGATCAAAATAGTGATTTATGGCAATCTAATAACCATCATGAGTGTTAAATAAGAAGATAATAAACATCTGATTTCTTGTTATTCACCAATCATAAATAGTACATATAAGCATATATCGGCTATCTTGAGAGCAAGCCTTCAATATTTGCACTTTAGCGAGGTGCGTCGATCATAAAATGAGCACATTTGCTATTGATTTGCCCCTCGGGGGCTGTAGATTAGTGTCAACGTGCTTCGAATTGGGTCAAAAGCAAACGTCCTCCAATCACCGCACGCTTGGTGTTGCGTTCAGGTGCACGCTGCACTCACACCACGCCTGCAGGGCTTCGGGCGCACTCGTTCTCCGTGCTGAGGACGCGATACTGGAGGACCACCGCCTTTGCGCCATCACTGCACAACACAACACCGCACTACACACTCACTTCACTACACATCAGCCAGTCCGCAACATCCGCGCTGGGAGGAGCGGAAGGAGAGCATCCTCGTCCCGGAATCCCGCAGATCGCTCGCCCATTGTGTGTTTTTCCCTTGATTAAATACATTTTTTGATGGTATCACCCGGGATTTTAACGGACCGAGATGCTTGTTAGTCATCGTTCATGAGGGGGAAGACGAGCGTCTTCATCGTCGTCGTCGTCGCGCAGTCATTTGGAGCGCTGGTAAGCTTATATTTATTTATTTATGTGTTTTTTTTGCCCTAATGTCAGTTCAGTATAGGATGCAAGAATTCTCGTTTTAACAGATTGATGTTTTTTTTAACCAAATGGGTTATAAATAGCGTCGTTTCCACGAGAGGGATTGGTTTCAGAACCATGGAGAGCACCCGAAACCCACAATTAGCATTAAAAAATCATCGTTGTGGTTCTGGGAGCTTTAATATGCTTTTGTCCCGAACTAATGCACGACGATGGGCTGAAAATTTGCCTTAGCTTCTGCAATGTCGACGATTGCATACAGAGCTTACAAAAAAAAAATCCATATTTAAACATGGAGCTCTGGGCAGAAGGTGTTTACATTTCAGGCGTCCATTTTAGTAATACTGCATGATTCCGTCATCAGTCGTTGTACATTAAATATGGATTTATAGTCTTGGATTATAAAGGAAGAGCAACATTTAGGGTGTGTTTTAATATATTTGTCAGCGGAGCAACACATGATATATTGTTGATCATGTGATTATCTTCATTACCTCCATCATCTGCCACTAGGTGTGTGTGTACGTGTGTGAGTGTGTGTGTGTGGGGGGGGGGGGTGCTCAATGAATCATTCTAGCGCTGCAGCAGAGACCAATCAATGCTGATGATAAGCTACAAGGACAAACATTAAACCTTGGTGTTAAGTGTCAAATAAATATAGAACAATATTTAGTAGGGCAATAAACTACTATTTTAAAAAAATGAATTGTGTTCAGAAATGTATGTTCGTAGAACAAAGTTGAACTCATTGGGAGATAGAAAATGTTGGCAGATATCTTGTTGCGATTGTCTGAGCCAATTTTACTGATGCAAAATCACCACTAGATGGCAGTAATAGTTTGTCATGAGCCGTTGGTCTTGATGACTTTTATATTGCAGTACATGTCAGTGATGGATAAGGTGATAATACTACTAATGGTAAGAATCATTCAAGGGGTTTTGACATCAAAAAGCCGCTGTCATCCCTCCCTGTCCAAATGGATAGGACATATATCAGCGATAGGGACAGCCAATGAGATACTAGTGGTTGACGGGTTTTTTTTGCTGATCTGCTTGGCTTCCGGCAGCCTCCACCCGGAGCGTGAAATCCAAGCGAGACAGCATCGCCTTGAGCTCTTCCGCCGCCGCCTCCTCACCACCGTCGCCATGGGAACCGTGCTATCCCTGTCGCCCAGCTACCGCAAGGCGGCCCTGTTCGAGGACGGGCCTGCCACGGTGGGCCACTACACGGCAGTGCAAAACAGCAAGAACGCCAAGGACAAGGGCCTGAAACGCCATTCCCTCATCAACGTGCTGCCTTGGAAGCGCATTGTGGCCGTGTCGGCCAAGAAGAAGAGCTCCAAGAAGGTTCAACCCAACGGAACATACCAGAACAACGTCAGCCACCTGAACAACGAGAACCTGAAGAAGTCGCAGTCCTGCGCCAACTTGTCGTCCTTCGCTCAGGACGCCGCCACGCCTAAGTCATCCGATGGCAATCCTTCGGTGAAGAAAGCCCCGGTGGTAGCCGCCGCCCCGGGGACCCCCAAGCGGGTGATCGTCCAAGCATCCACCAGCGAGCTTCTGCGCTGCCTGGGCGACTTTTTGTGCCGGCGTTGCTACCGCCTGAAGCACCTGTCCCCTACTGAGCCAGTGTTGTGGCTACGCAGTGTGGACCGCTCACTCCTGCTCCAAGGTTGGCAAGACCAGGGCTTCATCACGCCAGCCAACGTGGTCTTCGTCTACATGCTGTGCCGTGACGTGGTCTCCTCCGAGGTGGGCGGCGAGCACGAGCTCCAAGCCGTGCTACTCACCTGCCTCTACCTGTCCTACTCTTACATGGGCAATGAGATCTCCTACCCACTCAAGCCTTTCCTGGTGGAGAGCTCCAAGGAGGCTTTCTGGGACCGCTGCCTGTCCATCATCGATCTGATGAGCGCCAAGATGTTGCAGATCAATTCCGACCCGCACTACTTCACGCAGGTCTTTGCCGATCTCAAGAACGAGAGCCAGAAGGAAGAGGAACGCAGCCGCTTGCTCATCGGACTGGACCGGTAAGAGCTAACTGACTAGCTTGTAACATGCTAAAGGACATTTTTTAGCAGTACATGTTACGGCACATGGTTTTTACAACTTTCACAGTGCCGTACATGATGATAATAGTACTACTTTCACTAGTACGGATATCTATAGACAGTCTGTCATGGTCTATGGTTTTTACAACTTCTACAATGTGATACACATTCATGATAGACACTGTAGTACTTTCCCTACTACTAACTCCTCCAGACAGTACAGGATGTACCATTTTTTTACAGTGCAGTAGTACATGTATGTGATACACAGTAGTACTCATCATCTATCGCCATCAATGGCAGAGAAAGAGTTAAACCCTACTCTACTGTCAATGCCAAACTGGGACACAATTTAACTGATGCACAACCACCCATAGATGGCACTGATGGACCATTTGATATCTATCAGAAAAGCCTAGTTGGTGATAAAATATTTCTTTAAGAAATGGCTGGAAATTGTGAAATCTACTCACCTTGTTCTAATTAGAATACTTACTTTTTGTTTAATTTTGAGGGTATTAAAATGGCTGGTGACATGGTATAGGATATTCAAGCAAAAATCTGGAAATTAAGACTGTTATTGTCACTGTAGATTAAAAACATGGAAAAAAACAAGTAAAATCCTAGAGGCAAACCACATAGAGTACCCATTTCTGCTAAAAACCAGTCACCTGTGAACATTTTGAGCTTGTTTGCTGCAATTTACTGTTTTTTGGCTGAAATAGGTCAATGTTCTCATGTTCTAGCTGATTACTAAAGAACACAAAGGAGAACAAGCCAACTTTGTTTTCTAAGCAGAAGAAATAAGCCCAATTCAGTTGGTAGATTTATTATGTCTAAACATTAAACCTAATATTTTGTGGCTGTTGGAAAAAAATCTTTCAAAATGCTGAAATTATAGGGATAATTGGTCTAAACAAGATGAAAAAAATTCTAATTAATGTGACAGTAGATAAAAAAAATGTAGTTAATCCCCAGAGTAAAACCCTATAGAGCACTAATTTATTCTAAAATGGCAACCAATTACTATAGTAACACTGGTTTTGAAGAGGGGAGCCTCCTTTGATCAGATTTTGAACAAAGGCTTCAAACTTAATAAGCAAAATAGTTTGCTTGATGGGGTTCAAGTCTGGGGTAGATCACTGTGCTGTGTACCCATTGAAAATGTACAGTAATGACCAAAAAATACAGTGGACTCCGAATTCTATTACCTTATGGGCTGCCATTAATGTAAAAAAAATAGTAATAATTTTTCATGCTTAGTAAAAATACTTCAAGTCATGTAGAAATCTACAAAAAAAATCTTGTTTCCCACAGGCGAGCCATCGCCTGACTATCCCAGGTCATCCCGCGACACCGCTGAAATTCCTCCAATCCCTCTGGGATCGCCTCCCCCCCCATCATTGTGGACACACGTGAACTTTTTTGGGGGGGTTTTCAGGACGGAATGTCGGCAGTGACTTTGACTGTTCTTTTAAGGGCGACGTCGAAAGGGACGGAGTAGAAAGCGTCGGCAGGACTTTTGCCGGGAAAATGGTGACTTTTTTCTTTTTCTTCATCTAATTCGACAAGTTACTGGATGTTTCCACACCTGTGTGAAGCTTATTTATCGCTTTTTATTCTGGAACAAGCGTTTTTTTGTTTGTTTGTTTGTGATCATTCAGAATGAGGATAAGAATTCCGTCTTTTTTGCACGTGTGGGCGAATTGTTCTCTTCTTTGGACTTGCATTAGTGTTGATTTTTTTGTTTGTTTAGCTCTGCCTGCTAATGTTTTTTTGCTACTTCCCGCCGACCATTAACAGTGCCATATCCTCCATTACATTACACGCTCCATTACGCGGATATCTACTCACTTTGATTGACATTTAGGAGCGTTTTTAGCTGTAGGGATCGTTTTGTCTCGTCTTTGGTGGGAATGATAATTGCTTCCGGTTGAGGATGACTAGGAAGAATTTGACTAACACCGTAAGGATACAAAAAATAAATAAAAATGGAAAAAAAATGAAGAAAAGAAAAAGTCTGATGAAAAGACTGAGATTTTTTGAATGGGAATGCAGTTTTAGGGAACTAAATGTATTCAGTTCTTGGTGTTTGATCAGGAAATTGTCATATTTTACGCCAATAATTAAAAAATAAAGGACCCCACCATATTTGGCTAAGGGTAGTGGTTTCCAAAATATGGAATGAGTGCCAAAAGTGGTACATTTCTGCACTCTCTAGTGGTGGGAGTTGTAGTTATTATATATATTATTCTGTTCTTCACTTTTATTTATTTTTCATTCAATGAAACTATAATTTAAAAATGTTTCAAATATTCAAATATTCTTTTATTTTTTTTATTTAATAAAAAATATACACAAAAATACTCTTCTTTTTTTTCATTCCACCATTTTTCCTCATTTTTTTGGTTGTAACTTTCAATTTAATTCTCTTTTTTTCCCTTTAAAAACTTTTTCTCATTATTTTGATGCAATACTTTCAACCTGCCAAATACTTTTTGGTGGAAATTTGTTGATTGCCACTACAGGCATTTAAAAAAAAACCAAATCCTTGACTAAATTCAATTAAAATCTTAAACCCTTATTTTAGTGTCTTCATATCATTCCATTGATCATTTTTCTGGTATTAAATTTCTCCTTTATAGCAAGTCTACTTGAAAGTAGAGGTCACAATTGAAGATTACAACCGTTTTTGGCAGGAAGTCACTGGAAAATTGTGCTAAGGAGGCTTTTATGAGATTAATCCTAAAATAATACATCACTGGAGCAAAACTCAGATAAGACCTATTTTCATTTAACACACCCAAAACACTCTTATTCTACCAGGAATGAATATGTTTAAGTTTCATTTTGGTATCAGTAATCACAGTTATGATATACCATAATATTATTCTCATTGCTGAAGATGAAAATACAGAAAGAATGGAGTTCTGCTTAGCGAAAACGTGACCATTAAAACACACATTTTTACATAAATAAACTTCTTTTTTGTTGCTCCAATTGTTTTTTAATTTTATTTCACTTTTAAGATAAAAAAATAAGAGAAAATATTTTGTTTGTTGTAGATAAAATAAGGTTTGAATGCAAGTGTGTGTTTGTACAGAAGATTAATGTGGGGGAGGGATGGGGGGGGGGGCTCAGGGCGCGGAGTAGATAGTTATGAAAATGTCACTTTTTTTCAAATTAAACAAAACAAAAAGAAAAGAAAAAAAGCTGTTGTTGTTGGCTTATTTTCATTTAATTTTGTACTGTGATGAAAATAAACTCCAAATAAAATGAACTGATTGTTCCAGATGGAAATGTGTGGGTTTGTATTAACAAATTTGGGCAACAATTGTTTATTTGAATGTATCAACAACTAATTTGATTACCAATTAATTTTTTTTTCAACATTTAGCGAGAAAATCAGGTAAATTCCCTTTTTTCCAAACATAAAATTGAAGTAACATTTCCTAAAATCATGAATGAACATCAATGAATGCATATTATTATCATTATTTTAGCAAAAAAAAACAGTCAATGCATATAAGTTACTTTTTGCGGGCCACATAAAACGACCAGACGTCAAGTAGCTTATATATGGAAATTTTTGAAGTAGATAATTAGCTTTGTACCGCATAAAAAAAGCCAAACTGCTAAGCAGTCATCATCACTAACCTGTCAATTAAAGTGGGTGGGCAGACGCTGGTGGTGTTACCATGGCAACAACGGTTGGTTCATCTAGCAAAAACTGCATATACTGTTTATTGTATGAGAATATTGCAAATGTAAAATCAAATGAGGCACTTGTGAATGCATAAACATAAAATACATAATAAATAACGAACCATGACGAAAATTTGGCGCAAGACTACGCTTACCAAGTGTGACGTATACATAAAGATCTTTGATTTTATACTTTGGATGTCCCATATTTGGACTGCTCAGCCAGTTGATTTGATGTATTTGCATAATGAGATGCAACTTTACTTCTGAATATATTCCAAGTCAATGTTTTAATTGTACTACATGTACTTTGTATGTATATTTTCTTTTAGGGAGAAATGGACAATAAGTCTGTCCTTTATAAGTTTTATATTATGATGTATACAGTAATATATTTAATATATCAATTTGGAAACAATATTAAAGCGGTTCTAATGGTAGGGAAAGTTGTTGATAATGTTCATAAGTCAACGTTAGGGTGGTCTTATAGCTCATATTTAAAGCAAATGACTGCCAAAAGCTCAGTTAAGAAGGGAGGAGAAAAAGTAAGGACATTTTTTTGACCTCTTCCCTTCTTAGCGTGACTGCGTTTGTTGCTGATGAGGCCAAGAGGAGGATAACAAGCGGATTGGGCACCCTGGCTCACGCACCAGTCAATTTTGCGCCACTGAACACAAACGTGACTTTTGGCTGACTTGACACACACAAATTGACGTAAGGGTGTTGGATTGGCATCTGCTAGCGTGCGAGATAACGCGTCACGTCATTAAAACCACGTGTCTGATGGCAAAATGTAATTGGTAGCGACAAAATTAGAATGATTAACCTTTCTTATGTCCTAAACGCTGACTGATGCAAAAATATGGCATTTAACTTTTTTTTGGTTTTAGTAAACTTAACCTCACTGTTTTTAACAGTCAGGTCTTTAGAAAGATACATATAAATTAACTAATACATGCACATGTACATATATATATAAACATATATATGCACATGTACAGATATATATAAACATATATGCACATATACATATACATATATATATATATATATACAAATATACATGTAGATTAGTGCTATCACATATTATATGTGCATAAGTATTTTGGGGAGTGTAATATATAATATATAAGAACATATACAACTGGGACAGAGAGCTGAATGGGCAGATATGCTAACCATTCGCTCTCCTTGGTCCTGAAGATTTTAAATTAACTTAACTCAAAGATGTGCTCAACACATCCCAACTAAAAACAAACAAAACCAAAAAAAAATCTCAATCAAGACAAGCCTTTGGCATCGACGGTCATTTAAATCCTTCATGAAGAAAATTCAACTCTTCCTCAGATCGACAACAAAAAAGGCAACAATATTGCACCAAGCAAATATGAACAAAAAAGTCGATCCGACAGTGCTAATCTCTTTTTTTTAAAGCTGCGATTGGACGAGTCCCACCCAAAAATCGACAAGTCCCGCCCGAAATCCACGAGTCAAAAATCACCTTCAGTTGGCAGGCACGGCTAGCACATAGCCGGCGCGGATCTTGGTGAAGTCGGGTTGCGATTGGTTGCTTTTGGGCTCTACCACCACCGTGCGCTTCCTGCCATTCATGCTGCACTGAACGGGGCTGGTGATGTTTACTTGAAGACGCCGGCGTTCGCTGGAAAAACAAGAAGTGGAAGAAGATAAGATCAATACTAATTCCAAACAATCCATTTATCGATATATAATATCTTACTTTTGATTTTCATAGAATGCCCTTTCTTCCAATTAATGGCTTTTGTAGCTATATTGATAATTTATGTCAATAATATAAGAAAAATCCCTTTAAAATGGAGAATGTATAACATTTAATGTTAACCTTGTTAAATAGAACCCCCAACACAAGAAACATATTATGTTAGAATGTGTAAATCCTGTTAAATGTCACACTGCAAAGTTAAAATCTGAAATTTGTTACATTAAAACATGAAATCTATGTCGAAACTTTGAACAAAATTGACAAGTTTAAACATAAAAACCTGAAAACGACCAGATTATAACCTCACTGTAATTCCTTACACTAAAAGTGATCCAGTTCTAACATGCCACTAGATTATCACGTAAAAACATGAAATTGATCATGTTAACATATAAAATCTATCAAGTTAAAGTGAACATCGCCATTTCACTTCACAAGGTGAAAGCTAACATTTGGGCTCTCCCATCCCAAACGAATTGGACGTCTCTATCCATCGAAAATGGTAAACCAATGGGGAGCTTGGCATTAAGCTTTCCACTTAAGTCGTGACCCGACAAGAGTGACTTGTTACGCAACCACAACAAGTCCGCCTACGATTCCCTCCTCCACGGAGCCTCAGTTGCCACACAGGGGAGAAATCATTGTTGGTTGCCAAGGCAACCTCCACCATCCCAACTCCTCCATCTGTCATGGCCGCCAGCCAGAGGTACGCTTTGTTTGTGTGTGAGTCTTACTGAAATGCCAGAGGGAGGCAATGTGAAGGGCAAACATTGCGAGGATTACACACAGCAACACGCTCTACTCCAAACAGATACACAATGAAATCACATAAATAGAATGGAACAAAAAGGTTATTTATTTTAAGGTCAAGGGATGCTCTTTATTTCCCAGCAGGCTGTCTGAGCGGCTTTGACCTCCCTCAAGGCAGATTTACAATTTGCTAGGTTCTCCTACCGTAAAATCAATACTCCAACCATACCACAAAAAAATAAGAGTTCAGATTCCTTTTGTTAAATGATTACTTTGACAATAAACTTTATGATTCAATTGAACTTTTCAAAATACGATAAGTTTTCACTTCATCATCTGGCAACGCAATACTATTCCTTCCAGAAGATAACTTTTTACATTAGAATAGAAAAGCTATTAAGTTAAAACATCAAATTGATCACCTTAAAACATGAAATATAACTTTGAAACTTAAAGCCTATTATGTTAAAATGTGAAATCTCTATTAAAATGTGAATGTATAAAGTGTATAAAGCCAAACTAACCACGTTCATACATGAATATTTTACATTAAAACAACCTATTGCTGTAAATATGATATTTTAACTTCAACCTAAACTCGGTGAACATTAAAACAAACTGTGGTATGTACCGTATTTTCAGGACTATAAGGCGCACTGCATTATAAGGCGCACCCTCAACGAATGATACATTTTATTTTTTTTTTCCATATATAAAGCACACTGGATTATAAGGCGCACTGTCTATTTTGGAGAAAATTTCAGACTTTTAAGTGCGCTTTATAGTCATGATAATACGGTACCATGAAATTAACAATTTCTCATTAAAAACTATTAATCCTGCAGCAATGATAGCCATGAATAAATAAACAAATTTAAATAACGAAACAATTTTCTGCCACAAAGATGCTCCAAAATGGCCGCGGTGATCAAACCAATACTGCAATCTTCCAACTACAATTAGAATGAATCCAGGCCAATCAAAAAGGTTCTAATCCCCGTGAAGGATTATCCGCGCATCTGTTGGATTATTCTGCATTAGTTTGATCTAGCCGCTGCTAATTAGCATGCGCATATATATACAGTATAGCCGCCTCCTACTCTGTTCAAAGGACAAGTGAAGGACGAAAGCATTCATTAGAATCTTGCCTCGTTGTTATCGAGCCGTCTGTGCTGACCGAGCACAAAAAGAGCAGATCGGCGATTTCCCATCTCTAAAGCGGACATATTTCTAATGTTTGCGAACAATGCCTAGCGCACACCTTTATAAAATTTGGCGTTCAGATCGCCAACAGCTATGTGGCTCGGCTCCAGGAGCCAACCATTGACTTTTTCTCCCCCTTGAATACAATTAATCGATAACGCTTTCTTGATGTCTTCCTGCTGAACTACTAAGAACCGAGAGCCTGTGGCTATGAGTCTATTATTTGCCTAGAAATGGCTCAACCTAGGATTATTTTGAGTGCAATATTTCCCAACATGTCTTGGCATTAGTTGATTATTATTATATAGAAAACAACTGTAAAAAAAAGGCAAACTGACAGTAACACTGCTTGTTATAATTTAACAGAATTTAATAAAAATTCTCTCCACAAATAAGATTTGAAGTGGCCCAGTCACTGCGGGCGTCAAGCGTGCTGACTGCTGAGGCATTCTGAATTCTACGAAATTAAGCTTTTCCTAATTCTAGTAGCTTGGGAGTCAACAAGCTTGAATGATTAAGTAGAAATACTTTTCCATGTACATAACTATATGATAAAAAAAACATTATCTTTTTCATCATTAAGAAAAAGCCTACTATATTTTTTGTTATTGTTGTTGCTGAAGCACTCACCCGTTTTGATGTATTGGACAGTTTTCACATGGAAAATGATGCCAGTATATTTACACAAATTTAACATTTGATTTGTTTCCTTAAATTGGATTCGGATTGGGTGTTTTTTTCTCATTCACATGATTTTAGATGCCGGATTAAAGTCACAATATATTACATGAATGAAGACATACATTGTAATATTACAGGACTAAAACAGTAAAATTTTCACTTTGGCGACATAAGGTCTGTTTAAATACAAAACTGGTTTTAATGTGATATTACAAAATTGGAGTAATATTAGGTGGGGAAAATAATTGTAAAATTGTCAGTTTGAAGTTGTTATATGACCTATTTTAAAGTTATGCATGGACTTTGTCAACGTTGAGGTCGTTGGTGTTATTATGTTACTGTTAATATGCTAAAGTTACTTTGTGGGCAGTGTAAACAAACAATTTCAGATCAGATCTGGTTTGTTTATCGTCATCAATAAAAGCCTCAGAGTTAACAGGGAGGGTTTGCAGTAAATGATCATGTTTCAGGCCATAAACACCAACTGGTATTTGCATGTGCATTTTAACTCTCTACAATTCTCCACCATTTTCAACCCGACCTTCTCGGATAACAACGCAGCAAAAATAGCGACGTAAACAGAGACTTTGCCTGCGTAACATCAAGCAAAACAGCAGCCGGTGATGTTTTTGGATGACTTTTTACACACACACACGTGTCAACCATCTGTTTACCGTGACTCAGCCCATTTTAAATGAAGACCGAGTCCAGAGAAAGCATCAACAAAAGGACGTCCACGTGGCCTGACATGTGGACATTGATGGCCTGTCTTCCCGGGGGACACCGGGTGGATGGCGCAAGCCGATAACAGCTGTTGCCTCGGAAATTGCAGAGTGTTGCGTTTACACAAACGCCTCGGCTGATGAGTGGGAAGTGAAGCCGAACCGGAAACGCAGAAAAAGACGTGGCGCTTGTCTCCGGGGGGGGGAACTGGGCCGCTCAGTCTTTGCAGATGGCGGTGCTGGCGGGGGAGTATCGGATGAGTCTTTGTGCCAAGGTGTTACCACTCTTACTGTTTTTTTTTACAGAGATCAGGTAAAATCCTAATAGTACTGGACTTACTGGTAGAGTTGGGAATATTAAAGGAGATTAAATAGAATAAAAATGGATTAAGAAGAGGCTGAAATGTTAATTTTATCCTTTTTTGTAATTATTAACAGAATATTTGGTTGGGTTGTTGTCGTTTTTCTGTTGTTGTTTTTTTTTAAACCTAAAAATGTTATATTGAATGAAATGTAGCTAGTAAAATGGTGCATCTGCTGTCAGCTAATTTACCGCCGTTCACTGTTTTAGTAGGGATGTCTTGGATTGAAAAAAAATAGTTAAGTGCCATTGGCAGACAGTGAGTAACAGTAACAGTCCATCAGGGACAACGGTTTTTACAACTTTGCGGTACACGCTAACAATGGACGTTTTGACTGCAAATTGATGGTGATGAGTGACCAATCCAATTGGACTGTCAAGCTTGGACATTAATTTTACTCATGCAAAACTACAAAAAAAAAACACTTTGCATATTTAACAGTACTGTAGTAAGAAATATCTTCATCTGTTTCTTTGGTTTAAGCATTGTAAGTGTTTACTGTGTAGTCAATGTAAAAATAATTCATTTTTAAAGCAATTCTGGTTAGTCTATTGTCACTTTTAGTCAGTAAGTTAGTTGTTGGAATTACAATTTTGTGTAGGAAATTCACAGTAAAGCATTTTTGGACACCACCTAGCCAAGAATACTTAAAATATAAATGTTCATATACTATATTTTTACATTTCATCTAGAAATGTAGGTCATAAGTATGAATGATGGTACTGTAGCACCATCGGGAATTGGAGCCGTCATTCACAAAAGATTGGAATGGAGTAAAAAAGGATTGTGTTTTTAAATTATTCATATTTTTTTGATTTATTTATGATACTAGTATTTTTGGGACATGAGCAAAAGATGTCTCAAAGACATCATACAAGGCTTTAAAGGGAAAAACAGAGGAAAGAAGAAGGTCACGGCGGTGTAGCGTGGAAAAGGTGTCGAGGGCGATGGATGACGGCAAGGAAATGAGGTCATCAAGCTAGTGTGACACGGGAAAAGCCATGACGGATCGGCTGGAGAGGTGGCCGACCATAAAGCTATTCATGCTTGTCCCCGGAAAGGGGTGGGGCGGGTGTGGGGGCTCAATTTGCTGTTGCTGGGCGGAAAAATATGTAACTGTGGAGTTAGCAGAGGTCATGTAGAGGAAGATGGTGGGTAAGATGGTGACGACATGCAATGGGAATAATGTCCCTGTGATGACTCAGATACAAAAGTGAATTTAAGAAAAAGTCTTATCGGTTTCTCTGTGTGCTCTACGATTGACTGGCGACCAGTCTAGGGTGTACTAACTGGGATAGGCTCCAGCATCGAGGATAAATGAAAAATGATTGCAAATAATTACAACATAAAAATAATCAAATTCATTGATAAAAACCTTTGAAATCAATATACTCTTTGTTTAAAAGATTGAACTGTAGTTAAGAGGCAGTACTGGCAAATATTTCCATGGGTTGATAATCTCCCAATTTTTAAAAATGTGCTTAGTTATACAAATCAAAATTAAAAAGGCCATCAATGGAAAGCAATTACCACAAAAGATTTTTAAAAAAAGGAAAAAATATATACTTTAAACCCTCTTTTCTGTTGCCAGTTATTCTATCTATTGTACATAGAGTATTTTAATACACTTTGTGTTTTGATTACTATTGTAGTAGGGTAAAAAAAATGCCTGTGTTGTAAGAACATACTTTTCCCACAATAAACAATCAAAACATTTAAGACGGCAATGTCTATTTAGTCTCTCTCTGGACTTTAACGCCACAAACGAGGGAACCGGTGGGGGGTTATTGGAGGATCTTTTACTAATCACACAGACAGTGAAGCAACTGTCGCCATGGCAACTGCATCCGCAGTACCGAATTGGGGGTGTAAAACAAAAGCGGAACACGAGGATAGTCGGAGGGGAAAAAAATAGAAATAAGAAAGGAAGGAGGGAGGGGGTAAAGGGAATAGAAAAAGGGCTGAATTCAGCAGAAAGTGACCTTGACCAGGAGAGAGAAAGTCTTCCACTCTCACATTCGTAGTAGTTGCTCAAATGCACTTTGACATGTTCCCTCGGAAAATGCTGACATCCTCCCGTTTAAATATACACGTTTTAAACGGCCCTACTTTGATCTTAACCCTTGAGTATTTCACGCTTGGAGAGCCTCGCGGCGAGGATCAATGATGGGCGCTGCTGAGTCACCAAAATGGAGGAAATCGATAACAGTAACGTTAGATAAACACTTTTCTTTTCGAGGTTCTATGGTTGGCGGATGAGTTAAAAATGTCGCGTTGACGACGCAAAAAAATGAGAACAGGAGGCTGCACAGGGCTCTAAAAATAGTCACCGGCAGTGGCGTGGCTTTAAATATTTCATCTTCTCAGAAATAAAACGAGTGTGGGGGTGGAAGTCCAGTGAGGCTGAGGAAGGATGGCATGAAAAGTCAAGGGTTTGTTTCAAAAGGATGGAGGAAGCTAATGACTGAATGGGAAATTTCTGTCATGTAAATATAAAGCGTAGTGACAGAAAAGAGAGGTTGGTTCTTAAGTGAAGGACATGTGAAGGACAATTGGACGTGTGGGGACAAACAAGGATGCCACTTTGAGACGATCACAACACGTGAGACTCACCTTGGGGGTGTCAAAGTGACGGATGAGGTGGCGTTAATAGGTCACAAAGCAGAAACGGCAGCAACGGGAGTTGTTTTAGTGCATTGCAATATGTCATTTTTCTAAATGATTCCACTAGTTTTCCTTTTGATTTGATATTTCAGTTTTTATTTTACATTGTTTGTGTGAAAATAATTAGATTAACTGTAGCAGTATTGAATTTGTAATCGGGGTCATAATTCATCATTTTCTTAACTGGAATATGTCCTAAATCTTATTCTTGGCTGAGGATAAAGAAAACATGACTGAGAATATTATAGTGTGTTTTGTTCAAATAATATCTTACCTGATACACTAGACTATTGATACCACTATTTTAATATTGTAATATATCATATTTTGGAAAATAATACTATTTTATGTTGTTATTTGAGGGATAACGTTCCCCCCATTATAATGATATTAATAGTTCTAATAAATCCAACTATAATCAATAATAATAAGATAATAATGTTGAAGTTAAGGGTTCAATTTAAACACAAGTTTTATAAATCCATTAGAGGCCATTGACGGTGATAGAAATGCAATCTATTTGAATTGCTAGAGGTTGTCAGTGAATGGCTGGTGTCTTTAAGGGGCGTGGCCATGTGACTATGTTTGTCTGTATGCTTGTGTTTTGGGTGAAATGAGTTCAAAGTACAAATAGATCAAAAATACTAATTTTGCAATACTGTTAAAAAAGATTCAAATCACATTTCTAACATTGGATGCTTTGGATTTGGCTGCTTAGGCAGTAGCCTGCTCTCTCCTCTACTTTTGTATTTATCTACGTGTTCCATGAACCAGGGCACAAGTATTTTTGTACCTCTTAAAGTGGCTTAGCAAGACTCCCACCAGTTCCCCGATGCGGCTCTCGTTGGCGGGCACCAGGCCCTGTAGGCACACCACCAAGTCACGGCTGTCCTTAGTGTGGAAAACCACCAGCTGGTCTTTGCCCGGCGACACGCTCATTCCCGTCACCTGCCAGGAACCAGCAAAAAAAAAAAAAAATCACATCAAAACCTGAGCATCTCAACCGCTGTCAATTTTACCCGCAGGTGTCACGTCTGGCGAATGGAATCACGCCGTGAAGATGTTTTTGCCACGGAGTAAAGGAGGTGGAAAGAATCCATCAAAGTCAAAAGGCACTAAAGATTTATGAATGTGCTTCCAACCACAGGGGAGTAGAAAAATGTTCTTTTAATCAACCAAATCACTCGTTAGGTCTTTAAAGTATGCAAAACATAAAAGGCTGCAAAAGGATGAAAAGAGAAACGTTTGCAGTTTTCAAGTACTTGATTTTAGTTCATCATTTTTTATTTAAATACTGGAATCTGTATGGGAAGATTTGACCAATCACAGGGCACAAAGAGACCAATCACTTGTACCTAGGGGCAATTTAGAGTGTCCAATCATCCTATCATGGATGTCTTTGGAATGTGGGAGGAAACCAGAGTACCCAGAGAAAACCTACATAGGAAAAGCATTCAAACTCCACACAGGTAGACCAACCTGGATTTGAACCCACGACCCCAGAGCTGCGAGCCCGACACACTAACCACTCATCCACTGAACCAAAAAACACAAAAAATACTAGACCCCAAAAAAACTAAATAAAATAAAGAAAGAATTTGAAATAAAATGAAAGGATTCAAATTTAGTGTCTAGTTAACCAGCATAAAATTTCCATTTACTGTGTATCGAAAGCTTAATTGTTGGGCAGCCCGCCCGCTGCTAACGAGTTGCTTAATGATACTTTCCAATTAGTTTTCTCGCCTTGATCCGTTAAATCACTTTTGATCTGCCGAATAAAGCCGGAGTGCCCGCTCGTCTGTCCCGCCATCTGTTTAATTGTCTCTCGACAGGACACCACATGTTGACGGGGTGGGGGGAAAAAAAAAATCAGGATTTTGGCGCAGGACAGTAAGTCAGAAGTCATTTTTTTTAGCGACAACAAAGACCATTCCAAAGTAATATGGCCGCCGCACAGAGAAAAAAGGAAGCTTTTGGTTCAAAATAAAGAAAGCAGATGAACGATTCTCCCCGGGAAACAAGAGGGAAAAGAGGAGCGCGCACGGCCAGACATCAGCTGAGCGGCTCGGTCGCCATGGTGACGCCGCCTCCTGGGAAGTTGTCATGACAACAGGAAGGGAGCACAGACAGCATGAGAGGGTCTTGTTTTGCCTTTTTTGGTTTCTTATGAAAGGGTTGAGGTTTAAAAACGAAAACAAAATGTTGCTAACTCAATAATGCTAAATAACTCAAATTTCTGTACTTTTTGAAAGGAAAATTCTGTACTGTAAATGGTTTTGTCAGGCTTCCGCTCCCCCACTTTGTGCTGTCAGCCCCCAAAACGACACAAAGAAACAAAGAAAAATCGAACACTTTGTATCCTCGTGTTGCATTGTTTTAGCCTGGTGGGCCAGAAAATGCATTATGAGAAAAATGAGAATGTTTATGTAAATTGTAAGTGAAACAAAAGTGTCTTACGTTGTAGAGGGGGATGCTCTTCATGGGCTTATATTGCTTGAGGGGGTCCATTTTGTACAGGTGGCGGTCGGTGATTAGTACAACTCGGTCCTCTGATTTGTGGAAGCGGTTGATCTGGAAAAGAAAACGATGCTTGTTATTACTCAAACTACTTTTTGTCAATAGCTACATTGTAGTTATGGCGTCCTTCAGAGTGCTAGCAACGTATTTTTGGATTATAAATTGCACAAGACTATACAATAGGAAAAAAATATATAAGTGGCATATTTAGGAGGGCAATATTTGAATGGATCAGGAACATAAGATAAAATAACAATAGGAAAATGACAGTTTTATATAAAACTGAAGCCGGAAGAAAAATAAGTACAAATATAAAAGGCTGTAAACCATCAGAGACAAAAAAATACATATATGAGTCGCAATTAAGTATTTGTGGAAGGCCCCATCAATTTATGGAAAAAAATGGATGACTTATAGTCCGGAAAATACGGTATGTCAGCCAATTAGGGCTGTCACTATTAATGAATGAAGTGATAGGCAATGACTGTATTATAAAAAGTAATTTTCAGAGTTGTCAAAATGTTTAAAAGATAATTGCTGACCTGAAAATGAACCAGATTCTTATTTTGAGCCATTTAACTGATTTGCTGCCAATGATGGCAATAGATCAGTCCCCATTGATTTGGCCTACTTGGCCTGGGAGGCTGGCAGCAAAATAATTGGCACTGTACTTACCTTTCGGACATTGCAGGCAAACAGAACCCGCATAAATTTGTCTCTGCGCTGTAGCTCGCTGGAAACCGAGGAGAAGGACGCGGTGCTATCGGGACTATCTCGCTTCTAAAAGAAAAAAAAAGTGCAAAACATTTTAATAGAATACTTTTATAAGAGAAATCGCTATATTTGCTCCTGTTGCTAGGCAGAATATTACCAAATAGTTTCCTTCCCAGGTTCTCTGTAGACCCAAGTCCATCCTTTGGCCCTTGAGAGCTTCATAGCAGGCCACTTTGGCCCTCACCTGCAAAGCCTCCTCTGCAGTTAAGCCTTTGATTAACGTCCAGGCCCACCACCTACAGTAAATAAACAAATAATTGGGAAAAAACAACAGAAAACACCTTATTAGCAGAGGAAAAATCGACCGGTTCGTTCCTGTGGGAGGGGTGAGAGTTCTCGTTGTACGAAACGCCGCTGGGATGAAAGGCGGCAGGTGTTTTTTTGGGGGAAGTGAGGGAAATGAAAGGGAAAAAAATCTAATTGTGGGGTGGGCAGAAGAAAACATGCTTCAAAGGGACGCGTCTGGCTGAGAAAGCGGACCTGAGGCGGCGTCAGACTTCCACGGTTCGAAGGTCAATTCTATGGCTCATTTTGGATGTTTGGAATACTGTATTTACTAAGTCACACTTCTTTTTATAGTTTGGTTGGGCCAGGAACTAATACTCAAGTGGGATTTGTTTTTTTTTCTTTCTTAGTCCACCAACAGTCGGTTTTGATGTTGTTTTTAGGCTATAGTAGTTATCTAAACAACTGTTATGTTAACAGAAGCCTATTGTTGTTCTCCATGTTACTATTGTTACTTTGTTTAATCTTGGTTCCTGATATAGTTTCAAGCAGTTCTATAATAAAGACTACATTTGAATGTATGTATTTTTTCGCAGTTTTCATGTGTAATTGCTATATTATATTGTCAGATTTTTTTTTCAATTTTCTGAACATATTGTTCAAATTGTAAGCAAATCAGAATGCTGTTATCTTGACCCTTTTATTCAGTTTTCTGTAATGTATTGTTTTTCAGAGTATATTTCCATTTGGAATAAATAGCGTTTCTGTATTTTTTACCTTCTAAATATCACTTTTAATATCTTCCTATATCAAATTACTCCCATTTCCATTCTATTATTTTGTTGTTGTTGTTTAAAAGAGTAATTTGTGGATATAAGGACTGACATAAGGAAAAATATTCAGAATAATACCAACAAAAAAAAGAAAACAAAAAGATACAAACACAGACAAAAAAAATGAAATTCAGATCAACAGAAATAACCAAACCCTACCTGTTGTAGATACTTCGAAGCGCCTCCTCGAACCTGCGCAGAACTTTAGGTGGCGCAGGCCACTTGATGTGACGACCTCGGTCCTTCATGGAGCGCACGTTGCGGAAGCGACGGTTCAGCTCGCGGACGTAAGACTTCACTTTATATTGGCGGTACGCCCGAATAATAACCAAGGCCGCACGCATTCGCCGGTACCGGATGCGTGCAATGGTCCCTCGCCAAACCTAGAAACAGAACACAACAATTATTTCCCCAAAAATGCTTTATAAACAGCAATTCATGAATAAAAAATGGTAAAAAGATTATCTCTTCAAGTTCAAAATCAAGCTAAAAATGATCTGCAATTGCACACTACTTTCGTCTTCTCTGTGCAGCAGCAATCATATGGCGCGTAGTAAATAAAATCCAAACTTTTTTTTTATATTTTTATCCCATGATTGAGCCATTTACATGGCAGCCAGTGGCTTTAGCTCGGTCCACTCTTATGTTTTTCATGTTTTACAGCATGTTTTACATGAAAAATTAGAGGGAACATTGCTGCTATGTTAACAGATGCCTAATTTACCCAGTTTTCTCCATTTTATTATTACGATTTTAACATGTTTTGTTCTTGCTTTCAGATTGAATTAAAAAAAAAAGCTATTTATATTATATATATTAAAGTATTCTGTGGATGCTGCAACTTATAGTCCGGAAAATACAGTTGTTGACAAAAAGAAAGTCTACTCTGTGTGAAAATACACTAGCTGAATAAATTAACTACATGAAACACAGCATGTAGAGTACAGTCATGATGGCGCGCATGAATATTTCAAATGCCGGGTGTTAGCGGAGGCGGCTAACGACATTTCCAGCTTATGAATAATAAAAGACGCGGGAGGTGGGCTCCACCTGATGAGCTCGCTGTCATAATTGGGGAGGAGGACGATAAGTCACGCGCTGCACAAGTAGCCGGCGGCTAATTTGTCTTGTTCCCGTCATCGGTAATTATATGACCGTCACATTGAGAGGGTGGATATTCATTTGTCTTGATTTAATGTTTCAACCAATGAAGATTTGTCCTCATATGAATGGTAGAATTAGTCTCATTTTCGAGAATGGAAATGTATTTCTGTGGTGATGTCATTTTTTGGGGGTTGAAATGAATGTGAAACTTATTTTGGTTTCCTTTCCACATTCAACTATTTTGATGGTTAATTCATTTTTTTGGAGGAATATTTGACCAGAGAATGTTCTAAATCTCCTTTTAAGATTCTGAATAGCAAATATTTTTGTATGCTAAAGTATTTTTACATTTACTTTGATTTATTTATGCACATTTTTTAATTCAATAAGGGAGAAAAGGAGAATAACTTGTTATTACCTTTTTTATTATTTTAAAAAGGTAGTAACGATTCTATTTTTTTAATTTTATTTCATTTTTATATACATTTTCTCATAGACAAAAAGTAGAATCATCTAATATTATATTTTAAATCCAAAAGTCCATTGCCAATTAAAAGACTAAATATGAATAACAAATTATTTCTTCATTTACAATGTTCTTAAAAACAAAATGTGGAAAAATAAAAGATTTTTTATTGTTTGTCAATTTCTCCCATGTTTTATTAATTGGTTTAAATGTAATGAAGGAAAACAACAACAAACTGTAAATATGTTTTTCTGTAGCAAGGCATTGACTTGTTTTGAGTTAAGAGCTGTTTTTTGTGTCAAAATTAGCTCGAGCACAAAAACTGAGCCATTGATGTATTTACTGCCTTTGGTGACAATACATGTATTATATATATGTACAAAAAAATGTGCTTTTGGAGGGTATTGGAATAGATTCATGGGATTCTAATTGATTTCCCCATTGAAATATATATTTGCAATGGTGACTTGTGGTATCAAAAGCCTGCTTCACTGGCCTATGTTCAACCAGGCGGATCACTAATTAAGCCCCTGCACTGTGGGAAGTGAGAGGGGGAGGAGCATGAGGTCAATTGGAGAGGAGGAGGCCGAAAATAAAAGAGCATCAAGTGACAATAAATCATTGCCCGCTGACACAAAATGTTCTCATTATGGTGGTGGGGGGGAAGTCAAGAGGGGTTTTTGCCGCAGGAAAACAACACTCTGGGGAATGAGGAGGAATGTAATCAGACTTTAAATAAGACCACCATACAGTGTAGCCCCTCAAAAGCCAGTGTGCATGATCCACTTTGACTAAAAAAAAATCAACTGAGTGTATTGCACTATAATAATAGTCCCTGATGGACTGTTAACTCATTGGTCTACGATCACTGCCAACCCTTCCACTCCTAATGGATTGAACGTCTATTGCTGTTAGTGGCTTTCTCGCTCTGAATTTATTGGCTGAAAAAGGGGTTTTGTTTATTGTTTTTCTAAAAAAAAAATCGAAATATTGCATTTTTTGATTGAGAAATCCTGATTATGAAGCCCTAAATAGTTCTATTATAATTTTTAAAATACATGAAGAAAAAGTAAGGAAATAGAGAATTTAATTATTGGGGTAATATTTTTATTTTGATATATTAAACTCCAAATGAAAAGGTAAGACTTTTAAACTGTAAAACAAAAAAGGGGAAAAATAATTGGCACTTTAATAGTCAGGTTATTTAATTTGTCCTAAAAAATATTATTATGCTAAATTTTCATCCTCTGAATGCATGCTTTTAATTAAAAATCTTTTTTTAAATGTTCATATTTGATTTTTGTCTCTAATCTTCGAAGATAAAATATATCAGAATTATAAAGTGGGGAATTGTATTGTTTTTTTATTTCTTATTTCCCACAATGTTTTTATTTACTTATTTCTCCTAGAATTAATAAAACCTTTGTCATTAATCCTAACGTATTTCATATTAACTTTGTATTTTGGAAAACCAATACACCATAGCTTTACTATTTGTCTGCCATTGACTGCACTTTAAACACATTTCCATTCACAGGAAAAGGATGGAATAGAGGCACGCCATTGGATCATTATGACCATCAATGGCAGCCAATGAGTGAATTGCACCTAATCCAGACTATCCAAGGAATTGGCAGTCACGTCAAGTCTTCTTAATCGGGATTTGACTTCCCAGTCATGTGAAGAAAGACTTGGTTTCCAAAGGAGAAAAGAACGATGGGGAATAAAGCCAGTCTCGGATACAGTGACAGCTGACGCCCCCCGAGAGTGAAGAAGCGGGCGAAAAGGCTTTGAAAAGCAATTAAGGCGGCAGGGACAGAGAACTCCCCAGGGGAATCTTTGCTCTCGTTGCTCTGACAAGGGCTCACTTACTAAGATGTGGTCCGATGCGTTGGAATTTATGAAATATTCATTTCGTCATGGAGGGAGGGAGCTCGTATCCTTGAGCTTTTATGAATAATAAAGCTTTAGAACCATTGACGCTGACAGACGTCTCATTCAAAGGAACTGGGGAACTTGGAATGACCCAATTGAAACAGTTGGGACGTTAGTTGCTGAAAATGGCAGTGGGAAAAGGAGAAAAACTCCCTGTGAGGTTGCCAAGATGAAAATGGATCGATAGAAAAGGTCAAGTGATCGATCGTCTTGAGAAGCGAATTTGACTGGAAAAGGGAGGAACTGGCAACAAGGAGGACTCGACATGTCAACATGATTCTGATTGACTGGAATGCATGTTTGTGCGCCTGCCAAATGAGACCAAGCATTTGTGTGAGTCACGACAAAACAGATATGAATTCCGTCTGTCAGGTTTGATTGGCAGGTGGCTCACGTAGGACGACAAGGAAATTTGCCAACATGTTTAATGATATGATGGAAAAGTAGCATCGGCGGATGGACTAATCAACAATTATTTAGATCAGGGGTTGTTAGACTCAGGTGGGTTTGTGGGCCACTTTAACGTCAACTTGATTTCATAGGGGACGGACCATTTTAGATATATTTAGATTTTTTTTTAAATAAATGGATTAAAAGAACTGGATTAAAAGCCCTGAATATTACGTTTTTTAATATATCTAAAACAATGTTTATTTTAGCTTTTTTTAAATATATTTTTTGATTTTACAAAAAGATTTTTGAACTAAATACACTGAAAAAATTGATGAAAAATTACAATTATTGATTTAAAAGGGGGAAAATCAAGAAATTTAATATACATCTATACTCTTCATTTTAATTTGATCCTAAAACAAAAAGTGTGCACTCATTATTTACTTTCCCGGACCACACAAAATGTTGCAGCGGGCCATATTTAGCCCCCAGGCCGCCACTTTAACACATGTGATTTAGATAGTCTATATTTCCGCCCACCCTCGATCGGTGTCCAATCAATCGCGGGTCACAACGAGACATAGTACAACCAATCACGCTCATGCTCATACATTCATAATGTTTTTTGACAGTACCCACCTTTTGCAGGAACAGAACAATCCTCTGCAGCATTTCAGTGCGTTGTTCTTCCAAACTGAAGAGCGTGCGGGGGGTGCGCACAAACACCTTGGTTTTTCCATAGGCCACGTCATTGTCGTAGTGGCACCCCTGTAGGAGCTTCTTGACCGCCTCCTTGTCCGAGGGGAGGTCATGGTTTGGCCACGTAAACTCCGAGATCATCTTGTACCTGCGGGGTCACCACACATTTTATTTCATGCTGGCACACTGTGTAATGAGCTTTTATTTTATGAAGACGCCAGGGAGCTGTGGTAAAATTAGCAAAGGTCGAATAAATCTCCTTTAAGAGGGAAAATGCCATCTCATTTATGGCGCCTGGGTGAATGATTGCAACTCATGGAGCAGAGTACTTGCTTCCTGTAACAAGACCTGTGATTCATAACTGGCAGCAGTGCGCAGCGGCGCAACGATGACTTCACTTGCAGCAGAAAACAAACTTGCTAATCCGACAGACGGCAATAGATTGTTGAAAAGATCAGACGTGCCGATTCCTCGACATTTATCTTCCCGAGTCAATGCTTAAGATGTGATGTAATCGACCTGACGACCCAATGCTGTGTGGACACTGACTAGGGCATAACAGATGGCCAGCCTGAGATTAGGGACCAAAAAATGTAATATATACCCTCTACTACATATGCTACTTATTTAAATTTTGCTGTTTTATTTTATTCTATCGCTTATCTGCTGTTTATCTGCTAAGGAACCCTATTTTTCCCTTTTCCACCTAAAGAGTCAGGAAGCTAATAGTGATATTATCTTATCTTTACTTTAAGAGTTGAATTTGTTTTGTTATCATGCATGTATATAGAATTTATATTAGAATTGACAATGTTTCCTATTTTCATTTTCCCTTTTCCACCTAAGGAGTTAGGACGCTAATAGTGATATTAGCTCAACTTTGCTTTAAGAGTTGAATTTGTTTTGTTATCATGCAGGTATATGGAATTAATATTATAATTGACAATGTGCTATTTTGTTTCCATTTTCCTTTTTCCACCTAAGGAATCAGGGTGTCAACAGTAAAAGCCAATGTACTGATCTCAGGAGGCACTAACTTTAAAAACTGACTAAGTTTTACAACCATGCCCAGACCTTAAATTAATATGACAATTTTCAATGGGTTATCCATTTTTCCCAATTTTACCCAATTTTCCCTTTTCCATATAATTATACCCGAGCGCTGTCCACAAAAGTTGATGCCGGATCTTTACTTTAAAGAAGCTTTTTTTTTGTGACTACACAATATCTTATTGTTGGATTACAATTTACAATGTTTCAAATTTTATTCCCAGTTTTCCCTTTTCTACCTGAAAATGTGAAATGTTAATATATGTCTTTTTTAAATAGAGGACGAAAACTGATACGGATCTTCACTTAAGAAATTGACTTTGTTCCCTGACTAATCCCATAGTAACTCCATCTTCATACTACAATTCAAAACCCTTCATTAATTTTCTCCAATTTTCCCTTTTACCTCTGAAGGAATCTCGTGTAGGTCTGCCTGTAGGCAAATCCGGCACGGCGCACTCTCACGTTCTCCAGCAGGCCCAAGTATTCCACCTGATGTCGGCAACGCTCATGCTCAAAGAGCAGTGGCGACTTGACGTCGTTTGGCTTGATACAACGCACATAGTAGGGCTCCTGCAAAGAAAAAAAACAATAAAGTATGCTCGCCTATTGGCTTCCATCAACAAACATAGCCCTCTAATCCATTTTCATAGGGTGGGTTGGCCACCACCCTTCATATATATGATCATTGAGTAGAAAAATACATCTTATGGGGTGTGTACAATGCCCGAAATTACAGTTTACGCCACCTTGCTCTCCAGGTTCTCCACCAATGAAATCATTGAGTTCTTGAAAAGCGTAGCAGCAGTCAATGGCCTTTTGGTAACCTCATTGATGCTCAGTTTCCCTTCGGGCCACATTGCTTTCAGCACAGGGTTGGAACTGCCCACATAATAGCCAAAAATACATATTTACCATTTATGGCCCAAAGCAACAGATAACTTGTGTTATTGTGCCACACCTGTTGTACAGCAACCTCTTGAAGTCCTGAAAAAGCGTGTCTTTGTTCTTGTCGATAAAACCCACTACCGAGTATCTGCAAGAAGAACACAAACATTTCTACAAGTTAATCCTATTAAGTGAGTCCAACTGAGAGATAGCAGGCGGGCTCCGCCAGCGGTAAGTAGCTCACGGATCAATCAAGCCTATAACACCGCACCCCCCCTCGCTGGGCACCAAGTGAACGCGGGTGGAAGCTCTTAACCCGCACAAATGGGCTGGAGGCGAACACGTTAAGAGGGCTTAGCATGTGTGATTTATTCATTTGACTGGTGTCCAATGGCTTTGGGGATTGTCAGCAAGCATTGATGAAGTCATTTAAACACTTTGTGTGTGTCCAGGGACTGCGTAAAATTGGTCAAATTCCCACATGTGATAGTCTTGATTAATTTTGGGTGAGATGCGTTATTTTCCTTATTATTGCTTATAGATTGCTTAGTTTTTTCCTTTGTCCAACCGCTTGTTTTCCCTTTCAAATCTTAATCTTAATCCCTCATCAATCTATTTGCGATTCCTTTTACTCTTTTTTTTATCCAGCCTAATTTTTCTTTTCAATATTAGTTACTGCAGAACTACCCAATACTACAAATCTTACATACTTTGCTAGGCCAATCTTCAGCAAACTACTAAATCAAAACATTTGCATTTTGCATCAAAACTATGAGAAAAAAGGCAAGAATTTTTTTTTTGCAGCAATTTAACTTTTCGTTTTAGCCTACCATGACGATTGATTTCAAAACGCAACATCATATTCTAAATTCTAAAACACAGGTGTCAAAGTGGCGGCCAAATATGACCCACCGTATCATTTTGTGTGGCCCGAAAAAAGTAATTGATGAGTGCCAACTTTCTGTGTAATGATTAAATTAAAATGAAGATTATAGATTATTTCCTGTTTTTCTGTGCGCTTTCTAAACTTCTTCGCAGTGGGGTCATTTGAGGCCTTAACAACTGTATTATCAAACAAAAATAGATACTTACGCCACATTTCCAGCATAGTGTCGTATCCGAAAATCTCGGTCAAACTCCAAACTCTTGTCAGTAGGGGAGAGCTGCACAAGAAACAACAGTTAGGAGAGTTTATTTATAACTGAACAAATGGCTAAAGTACTGATGTTCCATTCCATTCTTCCATTGCAAAACAGGTCAACTTCATTTTTAGTGGAGTGGACAATGTCGACTTCCTCCAAAGCTAGCAGTGTTCATCCGAGCGCTAAGTTGTGCTGAACTATGCAAAAGAACGCAACACTGCCACTAAACTCCGACAGTGATCCTTGGCTTAAATGAAGCAGAAAGCAACCTCACTCAACCCGAGTGAAGCTTGAGAAGAGAAGCAACGTCAGTAAAAACGTGAGCACGGGAGATGGAGGTTGGCTTGATGACAAGAGACAGCAAAAGCAGAGAGAAAAAAAACAAGTGTGGAAGTGAAGGTGTAAAACGGAGGCCAGTTGGCTATGCAGATGGGGGAATATGAATGAAAATATAGATTTTGTGTGTACTCAAATGTGCTGGGATCACGTCAGAAAGCCTGGTGTGAAAACCTAGAATGTAACACAAACTTGGCACCTGCTATGTGTTGCTGCGATGGTGTGAGCCAAAAAAAATATGATAGAACAAGGTCAGAATAATGTGTGCGGGAAATGGCGATGGGAGGGAGTCCATGCTACGCAAAGAGGACACTTCAATGACATCTGGAAAATAGAATATCAGTTCGCTCATCTAAAGTCCATTAGATATAATTGTACATTAAAAACACTATGGAAGAGACTAATATATTATCATTAAAATACACTGAATCGATATGAATGCGAAGTGATTATTTTTATATATAAATATATCGGAGGTGGTAAGTGTCAAGGTGAAGACGGTTGCTAGACAAAAGTAACAAGAACAAAATGGCGTTGTGACATGACAGTCGCGACAGGTACACGATGTCGATGGCCCAGGTGCTGACTGCCGACGTGCGTGCTAGATTTCAAATTGTAATATTAGCAAGGAACGTTAGATGTGATGCATCTTAACACATTGGCTGCCATTAATGGAGACGAATCCATTGGAAATACACTTTCTTAGCATGTTAGGTTATGCTTAGTGACTGTGATTAGTGTATTAACTAAATAAAAAGCTCATCCTCACATTAAGAGGGAAGCGATATACCACTGAAATATACATTTGCTTTATTGACCATTGAATTTGGCCTCGATGGATGACTTTCCTGTCATGCAGATGTTTACCAAGCATTTATCGTCTCCACTGCATCTACTCCTCCCTTTTTGCCAAAGAGTGACATCACCACTAAAACTGTCTTAGAAGATGTATAAACCGCTGCTGCCCTCTTGTGGGAATCTAACATTTTGAAGTACCAACTCAACAAATACTCGACTCTCCAAGTACTAGCATCAGGACCAACATAAACATTGGCAGTCATTAAAGGTACTGGATGCCCAATCAAACATAGGTTTGTGTTATTATTACCTTGCGACTCGTGTAGTGGGCGTGTTTGGCTAGTTTGCCATTGAGTCCCTGCAGGAAGAGCTCATCAGTGACTTTTCCCACATTCATGCAGGCTTCGTCCAAAACAGAGAAGATGCCCTTGTGCTGTTGCTCCACCAGGTCTACAATGATCTGGTTGTTGAAGTAGTCGATCTAATGTACGGCGAAAAGCAGCATATTAGGAATAAAGTATATTGCAATGGAGCGCAATGAGGACTTACGTGTTTCCAGGGAATGCCTTCTCGCTGGTACTCCTCCTGTTCCTGTTTCAAAACCAGCTGGATGAAGAGTTGTTGCAGTTTCTCGTTGCAATAGTTGATGCAGAACTGCTCAAAACTGACACAAAAATAGTTATTTGTTGTTGTTGTTGTGGTGGTGTCAGACAAAAAGCATTCTTATTGACATGTCCAACCTGTTGTTCTGAAAGATCTCAAAGCCATAGATATCCAGAACCCCAATGACTGTGTCCTTCCCGTGCACCCTGGCATCGTAGTTTTTCACCTGGATGATGTCATTGATGCGTCCCACAATCCAACAGAAGAGACGCTCGTACATTGCCTGATGACAGTAAGGTGGAACCAATGAGATTGGAAAACAGAGCTTGCAAAGGATGGTCACCTTAGCCAAAGCGTCGCGTCCATAGCCGGCCTCCTGTGCCGTATGCTCCTTCTCGATAACATCGCGGCCCGTGGAAACCGTGCGGAACAGCAGGGCCTTCTCTACGTTCTCCTGTTTGGTGGCCAGCAGATCCGCCATGATGGACACCAGCTTGTTGGTCTCGATCAGCGTCGTATCGCCATCCACGGCGAACATTAAGTTCCCCTGAGAAACAGAACAAGTACGAGGCGTGTTCAGTGAATGTTTTTGTCTTCAGCTTGCGAATCAAAATGGAAACTAGAACGTTACCAGGTGCAAAATGGTGGCCAGGATCTTGTAGACCGTTGCGATCTCATCCCCGGAGAAGCCGATCACTTTCATGGCGTCTGAGACGGCTTTGAAATCAGCGCTGTCGTTGATGTTAGACTGAGGACACAAAATTGCTGTTAACCTTGTGTTTTCCCACATGCACCCTATTTTTTTCCCTTTACCACCCAAAATAATGATATGCTCAGATTTTTTTTCCCCCTTGCCCTTCATTTTTTCCCCCATTTACCCCTTTTTTTCTCTTAGAAATTGGGGCACTAACTAATTCTATGCCCCGAGGTTACTTTTTGTCCCCTTTTCCACCCAAAGAATAAACAAACCAACTGATGGCATGCCCAGATATTATTTTCCCCTTTTCCAGTTCATCCAACCTCTTATTTTTATTTTCCACACAAGTCTCCTTACCCTATCTCCCCCTTTCTGGCATTTTCATTCTTGAAATAGAATTTCCTACCTTTATTTGGGCCCCCACTTTAATGTAGTTGTAAATTTTGGGGTCTCTGTGGACATGGAGAGAATGCAGTAGGGCATCTGGGGCTCCTTTTAGTAGCTTGTCCATGAAAAACACATTATTAATAAAATGTTAACATATATTTGTATCATATTTCGTGGGCATTCGAATAGAACTACGCATACCTGATAGAATGAATGAAAACTTCTCTCGCCTTCTTGCTGAAAAATGACTCTTGACTGACAAAAGCAATAAAAAGCAGAGTATAACATATGTTGAATTGGTAGGTTATCCATTGAAAGTAGTGTTTTTTTTACCTTTTCTAGTAGGTAGTTGCTAATGTGTCCTCCAATTGGGTCCCCCTTAAAATCAAAGTTGATGTCCATGTACTTGCCAAATCGACTGGAGTTGTCGTTACGGCTGGTTTTGGCGTTTCCAAAGGCCTCCAGGACACAATTGGACTTGAGCAGCATGTTTTTCACTCTGTAAGAGGACACAAGGCTCATTTATCTGGCTTTCTACATGTCGCTCATCCTTCTTAACCGCCTCCCTCACCTCTCAACCTCAGCCCTCTGGTTTGGGTTGGTGATGGCAGCGATGTACTGCATGATGTACTTGCTGGCTTCCGTCTTTCCGGCACCGCTTTCCCCTGCAAAAGCAAAACCGGTGACTTTGTGGCACCTTAAATCAAAATTTTGAAACCCAGTGCTGTCCTCCATTGACGCAAGTGACTCACCCTAGCTAAAACAGGACGGATTTTCCCAAATTTAAACATCTGGTATAGAGTTATATTTAAAGTCTATAATTTCTTTAGTTTATATGGCCGCCAAGCGGAACAAGCAAACCTCAAGAAGTGAGCTGAAGCTGTCTCTTCTACTTCACTGTAAATATAAAGGCGTACCTGAAATGACGATGCAGGTGTCTTTGTTGCGTCTTTTCATGGCTTTGTAGGCAGCGTCGGCGATGGCGAAGAGGTGCGGCGGCCTCTCGTAGAGCTCGCGACCTTTGTACTGCTCCACCATGTCCCGGCCGTAGATGTTCATGGCACGGTAGGGGTTGACTGACACCACCACTTCGCCGATGTAACTGTAGATTTTGCCTTTCTCGAATCTGCGAAGCAAAAAATGTGGGAACAGACCTTTAAATGATATGATTGGCCGTCTGGTGTCGTCAATGGCACTAAAACATGAACATAGCATAAAAATTTAATTGAAACTGACTTCTATCATTACCATTGGCAGATGATGGGTTAAATAGAGTTAGTGTTTTTCTTTAAATAGTATAAATAAATAAAAGGTACTTTAGTTCTGACTAGGGGCTACAATTGCATTGTAATTGAGTTTGTCTTCTAATTAGTAAATGTATTTATTTATATGATTTGTTCATTAAAATGTATATATTTATAGGACTTGTTCATTATAATGTATATATTTATATGGTTTGTTCACTATCATGTATATATTTATTCATATTTTGGCTAAAAATATTACAAATACAAGAATGATTATTTATAAAGAATGAATAATGAAAGAGCCGCGATCTGCACAAGTGGAAATGACTGGAATATAAAAATTGTTATTATTGTGGCCTTCAAGACGGAAAATGTGATGTCCTCATTTAACCATGCCATGTTTTTATGAGGCATTTTTTTATTACTACCAAAAATAGTCACTTGCCCTATGAAGAGATAGACTTTATGAAAATGGAGCACACATTTTCCTTAGGTAGGTCACGTTAACACTTTTATGGCAGAGGAAATTGATAAGCAAACAAAACTTTATGGTATAAAACGTTAAACTATAACCAGGAAGATAATGAAACTCTTGTTTGTTCGACCGCAAAAGTAATGCAGCCAATGTAAAAAAGCATTACCTTTGTAAAAATTGGGAAAATGTTGACAACCTACCCACAAATTAATAATGTTATCCCACACTTTGCTAACTAATCCAAAGGAGTATTGTTAAGGGTCCTTTTCCCACTTCCAGCCTTTTTCTGACTTAAAGAATCCGATTTCCTCAAGACAAACCATCAATTCTCTCTGTACTATGTTTCTGTGTATTTAGTACATACTTTATATTCCTGAGAAAAAAAATCCTTGTGTTTCCTCAACATTCTTTCCCACTTCCACCCATCTGCTTTCCCTTTTTCATATAAGGAATTGTGGTATTGCACAAGATCCTTTTGGTCATCTTAGCCCTGTCCTTCCTATAAATATGTAATTGTGTATTTTTATCATTCCTGAGATATGATGTGTTTCCAACATACTTTTTTTTCTTTTTACCTCTTCCACCCTCTCCCACCTAAGGAATTGCGGTTCTGACTGACTGACTATGTGGTTCACCTTGCCCTCTATGTGTCACTGTCTATTTTTACATTCCTCAGACCCAAAAAAAAATGCTTTTGTGTTTCTAACATACTCAACCCTTTTCCCATGTACACCCTTTTGCCCCTTTTCTCATTTGAGGACTCTAGATGCTCCATTGTGACCTGTCATTTTTTCTATATGTATCACAGCCAATATGCTAAAGTCTACTGGATACATCTCTATTAAGCCTTTTCCTCCAATGCTCCTTTAGTTTCAACTGCATGACCTCCTTCCGCTTCCTTCCTCATCCCAAAAGGCAATCGGATCCCCGGACGGTCGGCCCACCAGATGAATAGGCTCTTTCTTCCCCGCCGCTTAACGTCTGCTACTCTCTGGCAAACAATCCGGGTAGACTGAAGTGCACGTGTCAGCGACGTCCTCGCAGCTTTGTGTCAAGTCTGTTTCTGAAGCCAGTTGCAAAATAGGATCTCGAAATGTCCACCAACAAACAATAATGGTGATGTCGTGTAGCAGCACACCACAACACCTCCTTGGCAGCACCATCAGGAACATTGTTCTGCCCCGTGAGGACCCTTCTCTCAAGGAGGTTGCCGTGTGCCTGCTCCATTGTCCGGACGACAATCGGAGGTCTGTGTCCGCAAAGTGGGAAGACTGATGTAGCGAGATTTCATTGTATTCTACACAGATTAAAAAAGAGCTTTCACTAGAACAGCCTAAGAATATAACATACTAAGCCTGTACATATTTCCCAGTAGGGAAGATACAGTGCATTTCTTGGTATATTTGATAATCCACCACAGACAATTGTGGTATATGTCAATCTCAATGGATTGGTCAATAGCAGTTATTGGGTGGAAAAGCTGGTAAATGCAAGAAAAAGGCTTTCAAAGTGTGTTTTTTTGCTGTGTAAGAACACAGCTAAGATAGTGAAAGCGTTGGAAATTTAACATTGAACTTTTATCTTCTTGTGTAGGAGGAGAAGTGGTGAGAAGAAGTCATAAATGGCTTGACTCCTCCCAAAAATGAACCCAAAAAAAGACCCACCCAAGATAGAGTGGAGCATGCGGTCTTAGTGTTTGTGTCTTCCATATTTGTGCACCATTTAGCGCTTTTACAACCTATTCACACTATGACTGGGCTACGTTGGAATGCCATACCCTCGCTGTGGTGGTCTCATGTAAAGTTAAAAAACAGAACAGAAAGAGTGACATAATTTAAAGTACTTCTATCTACATGATTGTGGATTCCATGGATTTGAATTCAAGGTCACGTCAGGCATTATGAAGAGCGAGTTTATAATCTGCATGTGTTCCATTTCATTATGGAGGCGCTTGTTTGTAAGTAGAGAGGCTTAATCTGCGAATCCTGGCAAAAAAATGCTATCTGAAGCTGTGTCTTTAGTTAAATGTTGAGTCATATCCAATGACTGACCCACCCAGTAAACAATAAGTAGGTTGACTATGACAAAGAGTAGTTTTGCAGAGGGGATTTTGGGGAGAAAAAAAGGGAGCTAAAATACAATGGGACTTCCAGAAAGAAGCAATGAGTCATTGAGATATTTGCAGAGAGGATCATCAAAAGCCACAAAAGATTACGGCACTAAATTTAATAAAGATTACATGCTCCCTGAAGAGGAAGAGTGCAAGTGTGTGTTGAGTCAGCAGCTAGCGGCCTACACAACGACATTATGACATCATGCGAAGAAATAAGATCTATTTAAGCTTTAACATGATAATAGTTAGATTTTTTTTTATTATAAATGAATTAAAATCCCTTTATATTCCGTTTTTTATAGATCTAAAACAATGTTTATTTTAGCTTTTTTTAAATATATTTTTAGATTTTACAAAAGGATTTTTGAACTAAAAAAGCAGAAAAAAATGATTAAACAATGACAATTATTGATCTAAAATAGGGAAAAATCAGGAAATTTAATATACATCTATACTCTTCATTTTAATTTGATCCTAAATCAGAAAGTCAGCACTCATCATTTACTTTCCCAGGCCACACAAAATGATGCGGCGGGCCAAGTTTGGCCCCCGGGCCGCCACTTTGACACATGTGATCTAAACTTTGGTGCAAAATATTATACTAATACAGTGCTAGAAAAGTTTTTCAGGAATGTTATTGCCAAAAGATGTTTGGTGGCACTAAATTGGAACTGTACAATTAGAAATGATTTCACCAGTCACAAGAGTGAAGTATCTACCTTTGTGGGTTGAATATTAGTACAGAAAGGGTTATAAAAGTCCAAATAATAATTAAATAGACTCCATAAAAAAACACTATCCATACATTGCGGTTATTCACCTATTGTGGCAAGTCTTGGCCCCAATTATCCACGATAAATGAGGTATTACAGTATACTGCCAAGACCAAAACGTGCACCCCCATAAGTGATGTAACAGAAACTACGCCAAGTATTTTTTCCCTCCCAAAATGAGAGCGTCTGTGAGCACTGCTCTACTTATTTGAGGAGGAGGGCCACATTTGGGTTGGACAGAATAAAAGCAACACGAGCACGGCGTGTGTTTACACAAGGCCCGTAATGTGGTTCCGATTACACAAGCTCGTATGGAAATTCTTGTGGTGAGACTGGACCATCACGGGCCCGCCGGGCAAGAATTCGTCTGTTGTCGACGGAGAGGCAGGAAATCGCCAAGCAGGCCCAGACGGCAATTCTGAACAGGCTAATATTCTCAAAGTCTGACTTTATCGGGGCCGGGGCGACTCTGTGGGATATCGAGCTCGGCTGTGGGTTTTATTGCCGAGGCCAAAAGGAGAAAGTAAACAAGGCTGCGTTGGCTGATAAGACTGGTACAAAAGGGCAAACCTAGCTGAGTTACATGCTCACATTCATTGGCCAAAGTACGATGCAAAAGGTGGGGTCACTTTTTCCCAATTTATGGCTGGATGGGTTTTTATATCAAGATCTTCAAAAGGTCAGATTCGAAATAATCAAGAAATCAATCCTTACGTGACAGCAAATCTTTTTAGATCAGGTTTTTAACTGTATATGCTTTTATTTTGAATGATTCATGTAAAAAATCTAATGACTGCTAACACTATGAGTCCAAATGGATGGGCATCTGTGGATGTTAAAGGTAGTGGAACATGCCCATTGGGCTCGCAGTTCTGGGGCCTTGGGTTCGATCCCAGGTCAGTCCTTCTGTGTAGAGTTTGCATGCTCTCCCCAGGCTTGCAGATTTTTTGCATCCTACACTTAAATTGCCTCTAGGTATGCAAATGGCTGGCCTCCAATTCCTACCTGATGTCAGTCAGCTGGGATAGGCTCTAGCACCCCCGTGTCCCTTTTGAGAAGAAGTAGTTCAGAAAATGAATGAATGAAAAGGAACAACTCTAGACACAAAAACACCTTATTTAAGCCAATCAGATGCCTGTGAATTAAAAAATGCATGTCAATATTTAAACTATGTGTTGGTGAATGGTTTTGTCTAATTATGCAATGCAATTGGCTGGCCACCTGTTGGCTCCAGCACCCCTGTTAGCCTTGTAAGGATAACCTGCTCGGAAAATAAAAGGATGTATTTATTATTATGGGGCATGTTTACATTTGTGTAACATGTTTTGACAAAGGGAGAATAAAATCTTGTTTCCGGTTGATAAAATATCATTACTAACTTATTAAAGTTCATGGTTTTGCAAAATGCATGAAAATTATTTTTAAATGATGTCATCATTGTTTAGTTTTATAATCAATATCTAAAATCTGCAAAGCTTGTATTTCAAGGTCACCCAGCCCAACATGAAAACTTTTGATTTCAGTCCAAAGTGTAAAACCGCACCCATGTCACATTCAGACTTTGTCTGGATGAAAAAAAAAGAAGCTGCTTCTTAAAACAAGCAGAGGAAATTCCCTGAAACAAAAGGCGTGGTGACCTTCACTTTCTTTACTGTTCTCTTTCAACTCTCCACAGTTCAAAGGTCAAACCACTCCAGACTCTCCCAAGGTTACCAGTTCCACAAATGTCACAGGGAATCAAAAATGCCATCAAACTGGAAGACCAACCCACAGTATGCCGCAAAACGCGTCCCTGTGCCAGGCGCCACCGGCCCCGCCCCCTTCCCGGGACTTCCTGCGAGACTAAAACAAACAGCCGATCCTGTAATTATTTACTCGGCGGGCCGCTGCCTTATAAAGACATTGAAACCGGCGTCCAATCAGGAAAGAGAGGCTTTATCCCACGAGCCATCTGTCCCCAGGGACATCATTTTCCAAAGTGACCGTGCGTGGTTCCAGGACACCAAAATCCTGGTCTTCACACACCGGGAAAAAAAGGAAGCGTTGGCCCAATAGTTGACGCCCCCAGGAAAAAAAAAAACATCCAAACACGCCATGTCCGACCTGTATTGAGGGGGAAAAGAAGCAGACCAAATCTGGCAACCGGTGGGAAAATGAGGCCCGCCCGCCGTTGGCGTGCGAGACGTCTGGCTACTGTGTGTGCAAATTGCTTGGGAAGATGCTGTCAAGTTATCTGACACAGTACAGCAATTAGCTGGAGTTATTAGAAAAACATGTAGGTAACATAACAATGCAATTAAAATGAATGCAAACACAAAACATTGAAAAGCATTGCAGTCAATCACTGTATCTATTTTTTAAAGGGATGTTTTCAGTGCAAAGTCTGATATAAATCAGTGATAAAATTGTCCAAAAAGTTAAAATTGCATGTTAGGAAATTCTTTAAAAATGTTATTCATAAAGGTTGGTTAATGATCTAAATTCTTTTTGAGATGATTGTGACATTTCAACTTGAGCAAGTACACTATGACCAGTACATAAAAAAGTTTGTTTTTGTTTACAAATAACAGGTCACCTTTTCACCTTATTTTGCATGCAATTAGTACAAAAAGTTACATTTTAGCAAGTTTAACTTCAAACCATCTTATCATCAACCAGTTCTTATCAACCGATTTTGCTAGTTTTGTATACTTTTTCAAAATTTTAAACAAAAGTTTGTACAGTGACATCAAGGACACTTGGGTGAACTGTCATCAAAACAGATCATGTTTGAACTTAAAAGAGGCGCTCCTTTATGACGTCACCCCAGCAACTGGTCCTCTAAATCGAATTTTGGCGTGATTTACGTTGCCACAAGAAGCACCTGTTGGATCCGAGCAAGATCAAATCCACTCACCTGAGCTTAAGGTTGGCCATAAACTCCTCGATGGATACATTGTCCAGAAGCACGAAATCGGCCTTGCCAAACTCGAGACTCTCGTGTTCGGCCATCGCCGCCTCGAGTTTCCTTCTCGTCCGTCCGCGTCCAGGTGAGTCGTCTCTTCTTCTCTTCCCACCAGCTGATCCTCAAAGATCCAGTCCAACTTTCCTGTCGATCATTTCCCAGCGATCCAAAACGTGGAAAAAAACTTTAAAACTTTTCTTTCTCTGGCGTTAAATGTCCGCACATGCATGCGTTCATGTCAAGTTACAATTGCATCCCTGTACCGTCACAAGCATACAAGCCCCAGCCGGACGAGCAGTCCCTCCTCCCCAGCGTCCGGAGTCTCTCTCAGCCAATAGACATGCAGCGTTCCCACCTCAAACCACGCCCATACATGAAAGGGGCCAGTTTTTTTTCATGAGAGGCCAGTTTTTTTGGGGCTGTATTAAAATCTCTTTTGTAAACCACCATTCCCAGTCCGGGTTTCTTCATACTTGGGCGATGACTGAGAAGTGGACCAAGCTAAAGTGGGAGGGGAGTTAAGGAGGTGAAACCACGGCTTTAGTGTCCATAAAAGGAAAAAAGAGGCAAGAAGTTAAAAAAAGAAGGAAAAAACTATAGGAGGGGGATCAGCAGGAAACAAGTTGACTTGAGTTAACGATGTGAAATGTCGCCCTCTGCGGGACAACTTTGGAACAGCGGCCTTGACACAAAAGTATCCTCTTTTAATGTCAAACAAGTGCAAAATACATGATTCTAGTTGCACTATAAACTCCCCCTATACACACCACCTCCCTTAGTTTAAGTTAATTTGAATGCAACTCCGGTTCGTTTATCACCAGATTAAAAACCAACAATACACAATGTTTCAAAAATAGGATTAAACACAAAATTTAAAGTAAATCTAATATAAAATACTTAGTCAATAAACTTAGTATTTGTATTTAACGTGATTCAATATTTTACCACAGGAGGGCGCCCACAGAACAATGTTGCCACTTATACTACATTTTGCCAATCACAAATCTAACATCTGTGATGCCATGATTTCCATATTTATTCACGCATTTGCACACACCTGACCAAGAATTACCTAAGATCAGCACTCACTGTGATTAACTTGAGTTCAAGACTGCAACCCAGCCAAGATGTTAAACGACAATTTCCTTGCTCTTCCACTAAAAAAAACAGGTGGAGAAGACCATCTGCGGTCATACTGGCAATGACATTTATGGCGCTTCACACTTAGTCACATTAAACTGTCACTTTTACTACCACCAATTGCTATCTTCATTATGCAGAAGAGCAACAAGCCTCCCCACCATGGATTGGATGACGCAAGCCAGCTGATGCCCACTCCCACACATTTGGATCGAAGTGACGTTGGCCCCGGTAAGTAGCGACCGCAAAGTGAGCCTCGGATGACATTCGTCCACACCCAGCGGGCAGTTGGCAGGACCACGAGCTGCCGATCCAGTAAGAGCAACACAGATGAGTCATTCACGCTGCATGTGGCAAGATGATACACCAATAGGAACTCAAGCCTGGTCCAATGAGAGAAGGTCGTAAAAAGAACCCCTGCATGTTATCGTTGTATTTTTTAATATTAACTTATGTGTCATATATACAGTATGTACAAAGATTTAAACGCATTTAAATTACAAATATCACAATCACGTATTCTTGAACACACGTCAAGGTATACCGCCTGCTAAAAATAATAGGAGGAGGGTGTCACATGACTTATGGCGAGTGCATCACATCACTGATGTTTGTTCAAAAAGCTGGACGGAGGACCTCTCTCTACCTTGGCAATTTCCATCCTTGTTCAAGCCGGCGCTGCTGGGCTATTTTTTTTCCACATCTTCTGGTCTTCCTTGGCGAAAACAACATGCTACTCCTAGGATTGAAGCGTGAGCAGGCACTTGTCTTATTGGTCCATGATGGCAGAGGGGCATTTCAAAGCCTTCATGACAAGACATGGTTTCACTTGGCCACTCTGAAGTTTCTCAGGTCTAGAGGTTCTCTGCTGGGGATGCACCAGTCGTCTGCTTCCTGGCTTACTTTATAGTTCCTCAGCGCCGTTTTGTTGTACACGGGGAGCCTCTCGATAGAGTCGGTCGACAGTGCCTGCAGGAGACATGATCATTGCCATTCCTCAAATTTCAGGTCTTATAAAAACATACAGGTAATCCAATCTTCTCCATCTTTATGAATAACGGAGCATCAACATTCCTTCAGAACATAGAGAATGTTACATTAGGAGTTGAGATGCTCCAATACTCAACTAAAAATGATTTTATTTCCCACTTTTCTGCCATAAAGACATAATTAAGTGACAGATTATATTTCTATACACCTGCTGTCACTTTGGAATTTCAAAATTGTCGATGAATTACACTTACTTTTTGACAAATATTGCTAAAACTGCCATTAGCTTGAGCTATGCTTGCCCAGAACCACTCCTGCACTGAATTAACCAATGCTGCATTCACACTGCAGACCAATTCCAATTTATCAGACCACGTGGCTTTTTCACGTAGTGTAAACGGTCTGAATCAGATTCTCGAATCGGAATCTGCAATTATTTGTAGAATGTATCCAATACCTCTGCACTATTAAGTCAAAACAGTATAAAAGTGCCTTATACACCAAAGAACATCAAAATATTGACACCCTGATATTTTTGGTGGTTTTGTCTTACCTTCAAGTAGATGACCGCATCTGTTCCGTGGCCCTCCATGGAGTATAGCTGCAGATCCCCTTGAAAGTACTTGGCGTAGAGTCGCGAGATGGGAAGCCCGTAACCAAAACCGGCCTGCACATAATCAATACCATCTTTAAAACAAGCTCCTGTTTGATAATCGGCATCTATTTGTAGAATTGCGAACCCACCAGCGGCGGCCGGGAGTATTCTCCAAACTGTGGCGCCGGCGCGGTGGAGTACATGTAGCTGAATAGGTTGTCGAGCCGCCTGAAAGGTACGCCGCCGCCCCTGTCGCTCACCTGGAAAAGAAGACAAAGACGTCAAAAAAGGGCTGCAAAAGAACATTGTGAACTAAGCAAAGTATGTTCAGAAGATGTGGTGCAATCCAATTATTTTAGGATTTGAAATGGAGACAGATGTTGCCACAGAATACAAAAAAGAGTTTAAAAATTCGCTTTAAGAACTAGACGAGTGGAAACTTTTGTTTTCCTCTGCCAAAGAAGGAAGCCAGTTATGTAACTGAAAGAGCTGACTAAGACATAAATGCCAGAAAAGCATTTTTTGATACACATGCTGATCGTCTTCAATGCTGGAAGCAGCATGAAATAAACTTACCACGTCTAAATAAAAAGACCTTCCAGGAAATACTCTGATCCAAGTTCGAAGTTTGGATGTAGTGTGCTATTATGTAAGGCATCATGCATAAAACCTATTTTCCTTGCCAAAAATTGTGAAGAGAGCTAGACAACAACTTTCAAAGCCTTTTAATCCATGCATCTAGAACCATGCTCAACTGAAAAAGTAAAACAATATCTTTTAGCTCAAGTATTACTGTGTTCATGTCTAAAAACGACCGGGTAATACTATTTTCCTTAATAATAACTTAAGTAAGTATGACTCTGTTCATGACTAACTATAGAAATGAGGGTTGTCAAACTCAGTTTGAATGAGTTAATGATAATTCACTGCTAGTTTAGATTGTAGACGGACAATACACACCTTAATGGACATGTCCTCTCCTCCAAGAGAAACCAAGGCCTGAATGGGTGGCAAATCTCTGTTTTCGTGGGTCTCAATGGTGGCTCTCATGGCGTTCTGGTCATAGTCAGGATCAAAAAACATAAAATAATGTAGTATTAGTAAGTAATATGTCGGAAACAAGACATGGGATGAGAAAAGGGGAAACAACTTGGTGGAAAAGGGAAAACAACTGGGTGGAAAAGGGAAAAGAACTGTGTGGAAAAGGGAAAACAACTGGGTGGAAAAGGGAAAACAACTGGGTGGAAAAGGGAAAACAACTGGGTGGAAAAGGGAAAACAACTGTGTGGAAAAGGGAAAACAACTGGGTGGAAAAGGGAAAAAATGTTGCAAAAATTACCTTAAAAAGCTCAAAGAGCATGTGGTACAAGTGCGAGGGCACATAGACGATGTCAATAGCTTGTCCCATCTTTTTGCCTGTATAGAAAAATAATCAGCGTTTAAATGTCATTTCCCACTTGTACGGATTTTCCACGCCAGGCTGCTTATTTCCGTCAATATTTGTCATTACTTCAGCCTGAGTGCAGCTAAACTTAGCGGCGGGCCCCGGGGGTCCATCTGGCATGGGCACTTTGCGTCAAGTGTGTACACAAGGAGGGCTATTCTTGATCACTCTGGAATGTTGACTTTTATTCACACAGCGTCACTTCTGAGTTGAACCCCAAATTAAATTGGCAATTGGAAAAGATTTGAGGTTGATTTAGGTGAACAGTGGTGATGTATTTAATTGATTGTACATGGCAGAAAAAAGCAAATAAACAGTTGTACTACTTTTCATTTTCGGAGGTTTTTAGAGCCTATTTTTTACATATACAAGATAAAATAAAGAGAATAACCTTTTTAGAAAATTAAAGGGGGGGAAAGCGAGATTGGGACAAGATCTCAATTAAGATTTTGCAATATGAAACAATATTCATGAAAATAGTTTGTGGTGAGTATCGGAAAAACTAAAATCATCCAAATTGAACATTGTGAAGCAAAAATGACGAAACCCATTGAGAATGATGAATATAAGAAGAACAATAATCAAGATGGACAATTTAGGTAGAAAAAAATGTGATATTTATGGCCTGATCACTCACCCCTAAGTTATCATGTCAGCCTATTTGTAACAATTACACGAGTCAGGTCATAGCCCAGAAGGCATCCTGGTCTCAGGTGTGGGGATATAATTATCCTAAGCAAGTGCTGATTATTATGGACAAATTCAAGATGTCAGCATGTCCTGACAAACACTCACTCCCCAGGTAATCGCAATTAAGTCATGAAAAAAAACAAAAATGAACACTCACTGTTCAGTTCTTGCAGAATAAGAGGAGGCGAGCGAAGGTAGTACTGTTCACAAAGCATCTTAGCGCTATGGAAGGCATCTAGGACATAAAAAAATGAAAACATTAACACAAACCATTCATTTTTTGGCTGTGGTTGACTGCAATAGACGTCCGATTTATTTGAATACACTAATGCCTTGAGATACGAGTTTAATCCATGTTAATTTACTCATATCTCAAATCATATTTTCCCATAGAAAATAGCGCTATGGAAGGCATCTAGAATATTTAAAAAAAATTAAAATGTTAACACACACCATTCATTTTTTGGCTGTGGTTGACTGCAATAGATGTCCAATCTATTTGAATACAGTAATGCCTTGAGATACAAGCTTAACGCATGTCAATTTACTCATATCTCAATTCAAATTTTTCCCATAGAAATTCAGTAAATACAAATTACTATGTTTTTAATTGTTCTAATTCACGACCTACACTCGCAATGTAACAAATATCTATTTAGTGGCTATAATCTGCAATAAAATATGACATTATTGTGGACATTATTGTATGGAAGGAAGCATTTACCTTGCACCACGTCACCCACATCGCAACGTGGGTCGATGCTGCCGATGGTGTTAGGGTGCACCGGGTTGGTGGTTCCGTCGAAAATGAGCGCTGGAAAGACAGACAAGCGGTTTTCAGGACCTCGAAAAACCCAGTTCTGACTAACCTGGTCGTCACGGATACGCACTGTGTTGGTTGATGAGCATACGGATGGAGATACGGCTCATGTAGAAGCGGTCCAGAAAGTACTGGATATTCTGATTGGTGACGGCGTCTTGCGGGAAGACTTCCTTGTACTCCATAACGCCCTGCGCCATGGTAGGTACGACGTCATTGTGCCGGTTTCGGATGGTCACCAGAGAGTCCACGAACCTGAATGGCGTTAGAAAACCTTAATTTCAGTTGGATCTTAATAACTTAGCATATTTTGGCATCTTAACATGGACAATCCCAAAACTGGTTCAGGCAAGTTGGGACTTTACCCCGTGTTTTTCTTCTAGGGTTTGTTTACACACTACATTGCAATGGTGTGACGAGTAGATGATTCCATAACTTACTCTTCAAGGACTTTGTGGTCATCCGGGTTCTTGTGGAGAAAGTCTAGGATTTCCATCAAACTTTGGATATACCTAAAATTGAAAAAAACAGACATACACAGGCTTGTGAAATTGACACATTGATGTGAAAATAACTCCATGGGTAGCAAAGCAGTCACAAGAGAAGAAAGTGGGCTAAAGTTCACAGCTGAGGAAGCCACCCTCCCCCCTACGAGACTGGAGCTGGAGCAAGTACAGCTTGGTCAAAGGGTCTTGTTGTTATTCCGAGCGCCGTGACGTAAGTGGACGAAACAACGCGTTGCAAAACAACTCTGTGGCAATTCTCCAATTTGGGGTGAATCCATTATGTAAAATGTTCTGAACTTTGTACTAATGCACCACTTGGATAGTCTTCTTGGAATTATATTGATTTTAGTGGAAAATGACGAAAATTGTTGTTTGTACTGTTAGATCTTTAAAAATGAAAAGATTATGAGTTTGTTTTTGGGACTTTGTTTTCCAATAGAGAATCCATATTGGTCAACTTCTTGAAAATACTACTTTGCTTTTTGTTGTTTTCAGGGTTATGGGACAATTTATGATACTTTTATACCTGCGTTAGGGGGGTCTGCAATCTAACCCGAACACTTTATTTGCATGGCAAATACTCACCATCCTTGGACAGTTTGCACTGAGGGCGTCGTGAGCAGTTTATCGGGCAGCAGGTTAATCTCCTTCATGATGTTGGACAACCGCACAGGCAGCTCTTGTCTCAGAAAAGCGAATGACGTTTTCTCGCAGGCATTGATAGACCCTGAGTGCACAAAAATTAGGGTGAAAAATTAGAAACAGTCACCCAAATTTCCCAATCATGAATCCCAAAATTCCTGTATTGACAGTTTATTTTTTCCCCACATTTTGTAATTCACTTTTCTTTTTGACCTGCTAATACAAACACACACAGGCACAATAAAACCCATATTATTAAGCACATTCTTTAAAGAAAATATATAATTTATTATTTGTTTTTATTGAGCCCTAATGAATCTGAGTGTTTTAAGAGAGAGTAAATATAAGGGAAACATGAAAGGAGGCAAAGAGCCATAGCATATACTACAAAATATAAGAAGCAAAGAGCCACATGCAGCTCTAGAGCCGCGTTTGCATTAGTAAATATAAGAAAATATGTGAGACCCCCCTCCCCTTATTGTTGATGTCTACTTCCAGTCCAAATCTGATGCAATAGATGCTCCAAATGACCAGGATGCATGCAAAACCACACTGCAGTACACCCATTACTTATATTAAACTGGATAATTTCAAAATTTGAACATAGCACAGTACACAATACAGTAAGTAGTATTCACGTGTAGTAGCTGAGCTATTTCGTATGCATAACGCCAGACTCACCGAAGTCAAGGAACTGCTTCATGGACAGCGGCGAAGGGGAGAATTTAGAAAAGTGCTCGATATGTTTAGGAACGCTCGCCAATGCGGCGTTTTTCATAATAGAACGAACGAACTTCATGATTTATCTCCGTTTCAAGTGCGACTGCTTATGACAAGTCGCTAAAGCTGCAGTAGAAACAACACAACCGAATTGAGATGCGGAGGCAGTCACTAACGATGCGGGCCAATAGGAACGCGAGATGATAAATAACTTCTCCTTTGAGCCAATAGGAGCTGGGGAGGCAGGGTTTCACCTGCTATTTATCTTCCGTGTGTGCCAATAGGAGTTGCGTGGCATGGTCATGGGGCTGGCTTGATAATAGTACCTTTGGCCTAATTTTATTATTTTGGATGTAAGGCCCTGTGTATTCGAGGTTTGGCAATTGCGAATATGTAATGCCATCCAGATAAAAATGGAATGGAAAAGCTGTGTTGTTATTGTGCAGTGCTGAAGTAGGAAATAGGCATTTAATAGGTTCTTTGAACAAGGTTGAAATAAAAGGGAAGCAGAAAGTTCTAGGGAAAAATTGATATGCAAGTGATGAACTTGTAAAAAATGGTCAATTATTTTTTAATTGACATAAATCATTGCTAGATGACCAAGTTTTTGCCTTGAGGATACCAATGTTGAAGCAGTAGTGCCAAAATAAAAAAATATATATTTTAGTGTCAATAAATGTTTGATTTTTTATATTCATTTATGTTGATTTATTTAGACTAACATTTATATCAATTTATTATTTTTAATGGTTATTTTTTGACATCCCATTGATACTCCCATTAATACTATGTATTCCAATAATTTCTTTTAGTAAAAAAAATATCAATTATTTTCCTGTGTTTTTCAATAAAATTAATAAATAAAAATTGCAAAACATTGTAATAAATCTTCCGATAAAAAAATCTATATTCTTTAAAACATCTAAAAACTAATTAAATGAATGTCTATAAAATGCTTAAAAATATATATATTAAAATGACTATACTGCAAATAAATATCTAAATAGATCTTTAAGAACCACCCATTCAGTTAACCATCGTTTTTTTGGCACTCCCAGTCCCCCACAGAAACCCTAGCACGCTTTTTCTGGTCAACACCGACTGACGGACAGACGGAAGGTCTCCCGATAGGTGGAAGATTCGGTGGAAGTACGCCAGAGTTCCTTTTGAAAAGAAACGCTTCTGTCAGGGAACAATGTGTCTCTCTCGACATCCCATACTCTCGTTATGTAAGCCGTTGCTGAGTCGGGCTTGTCCTCACAAAGCCGCCGACTTGTTGTTGTCCATCAAAACATGTGCTCGCGTAATCATTCATCATCGCCAATGATTCTGTTACATTGACGGCAGTTGACGCCCCAAATCGTTTTGATCAAAGATTCTTTCTGTTTACCTCCTGGAAGTTTTCCACTAGTGAGTATCTGTTTGGTGGGGAGATATTACTCCCCCACACCCCTCAGTAGTTTTCCACCAGGCGGCATTCCTACTACGTACAAGCTGTCAGCGAGCTATGTGTGGCCTTTCCAAGTGGAGTAACCGAACCTTGTGACCAGGGTGTTGTCTACTACTCTGGACAACAAGTTTCTATGACGGCAATGTGTTATAATGCGTACTGAATATGGGCAAAATATCCGTTTGGAGTTTTAGGCCCTTAACACACTCGCCTAGATTGCAAAATAGACTTTCAAGGGCTTTTTTTTGTGAGGAAAGACATGGTTGGGTTGTTTAAAATTCAACATTAGCAGTCAATTTGGCTTGGGAACATGGAATTTGAGTGCTTTGTCATAGGTAAAAGTACTCTTGGATTGAAAATTCAGACCTCTTGTTTTGCCTAGTAATGAATTTGGTGGGTATGTGTATCGTGACAAGACCTACAAAAAAGTTTTGAGAAGCCATGAAAGCAAAAAGTTACAACATGCCTTCGATTTTGGTTTAAACTGCTTTCTCATGACTACAAAATTGGGCAGAATGAATAAAAAAATGAATGTGCTCCAATTTGATCAAATTTGGTGGGAATGTAGTATCGGGCAAAAAGTCTAGAATAGCTATGTCAACAAAAAAAAACATTCCACTTTGTTTTGAAATGACATAGAACTCAGTCTATCATATTAAGTCAAACTGTCAAATTATGTTTTTTTCTATATTTTATGTTTTTTGATCAGTTCAAATTGTGTATGCCATTAAACAACTTTTTCTGGGATTTTTTTGAGTACGTTTTTTGTAAAACTAAACTTGTTTTGCCCTTTTCGGCTCTATTTTAGACCATCTCGCTCACTTTTAGCAAATGAAAACGTCATTGTCAACTGCCAATATTGTCATGCTTTTCTGCCTTTTCACGATATAAATAGTCAGCAAGCAATGTACCTAAACAGTCAAAATCTCAGCGTCTACAGCCATCATCTACACAATCTTGAATTTAGTGCATACTGATTGGGCACCCTGTCTACTTCTCTAATAAATTTCAGACTTTTAAGTATGGGTAAATATGTGCCTTGATGCAATTGCATGTTTTTTAATCCCTTAATTAGGGGAATTGCAATCATTAATAAAGGGAGCAATTAACAAGTTTGCTATCATTAGCAGCCCTACAAAATAGCCTCAAATAGCCATTCTGATAAACAAAACAAATACAAGAACCCTACCATTTTGATTCAAAATGGAAATTTAATGGGCCTCCTGAAACCATTTTTCATAGTAACACGCCCTACTAGAAAAAAGTTGATTTCTAATGCTAAATCTTGGGGTGCATAATGTGATCTGAGATGAGAATAACGTCAATATTACCAACAGAATCTGTGTGTGTGAAGCGTAGCATGAGAATTAACATATATATACAATATTTATGTATTCTACAGCCCGCGGCAAACCATGTGTGAATAATTAACATGTTAATAACTAGCCTTGTGCTGACTTTTCTTTGTGCACCTGACGCAAGTTCACTTTTGTCCTCAACGGGGGTCAAACAAGTCAAGGTTGAGTCGGATGATTGCACCACTGAGCTTCATCTACGTTAAAAAAATGATCTTTTCTTGGCATTTGGCTCCTCAAATGAATCAGTGAGGAAAAAAGGAGATGAGGAACATCACAAGAGAGCAGGTTATATACGGGCGCTTACATAAGAAACACCCACCGGCGTGTTATTTATTGTGCGCGCTGATGTTGGCTGGCTTGATGTTTGCTTTGCCCCCCTAAAATAAAAGCCTAAAAATGTCTAAAAAGAGAGGATGGGATTGTGAACAGACTCAAGTGAAGTCTGAACAAGTCATGCATGAAAAGACATAAGAGCTCCAGCTATTTGGATATGAAACGGACATTCTAGGGTCAACTTGTCATTGGATTTTTTTTTATCTGTTTAAATAAGGACCTTTGAAACTGTACTTGACATCGGGATGAAGTTTAAACCGAAAAAGTCAAGTGTATAAGTGAATATGGGGCGCCTATAGGGTAGGGAAAAAAAATCATAGTTGATCATTACCCACAGTTTAGTAATCTTTCCCCAGTTTGGTAATTTATGCCCACAATTTGCAATAAAAATATATCTTTTTAAAAAATTTCTGATAACTAATTACATTTATGTACATAAAATGCTAATAAATACTTATTAAAATGTAACCTGTGCCCACAGATGACTGAACTGTACACATATATTACTAAATTATACCCACAGTTTAATAATCTGCACCAACAGATAAATTAAATGTAGCCACATATTACTAATCTGTACTAATCTGTTAACAATATGCACCAACAGATTACTAAATTGTACCCACAGTTTAGCATAGTTAGCACATCTGCCTCACAATTTTGCAATCGAGGGTTCAATCCCAGGTCCGGACCATCCCGTGTGGAATTTGCATGTTCTCCCCGTGCTTGGGTGGGTTTTCTGCGGGTAATCCAGTTTCCTATCACATCCCCAAAACATGCAGGGAAGGCCCCTAGGTACAAATGATTGGTTGTCGATTTCCTTGTGCACTGCGATTGACTGGCCACCAATTCAGGGGGTCTGAATTCATCTGGGCGAGGCTCCAGCACCCCCCGGAACCCTTGTGACAACAAGCGGTACAGAAAATGAATGTTTATCACATATAACTACAAAAATAGTGTTAAAAAGTCTGTCCAATTGCCTCTGACGCCATGATTTTCCTCTTAATTTCTTATTTCAGTTTGAAAAATGTTGACCCTAAATCTATTAATATCATAAAATAAGGTGAATATGTCGTCTATTACAAAACCACATCGGAAAAGACATTTCCTTCTATATAATTGCTCTGTTTTTGTATTTGGTTCACTATGCTACATTGGATTTGAACCAATTCCTTTGCCATTGTTAATGAGCACGTCGTCATCAGCATCAAGAGCGCCTGGCGCTGCCATTTGCGCGACATCATCAGCATCCTCCTCCTCCTCCTCCTCCTCTTTCTCCTCCTCCTCATCCTCCCCATCCTCCACCACAACGCGATACGAGTCTGAGCTCCGCCGCACTCCAGCTCGCTTCCTTTCCGCCGTTAAAGCCGAAAGGAGGAAAACGGAGCACCTTTTCTTCCGCTTCCCGCACGCGGCGGCGCCCGGCCATGGCCCCCACGGCGGATCGGTCGACGTCGGCACAGCGTGAGTTTCCATTTGATCTTCTATCTTTGCGCCGTGGACGCGCAGCCATGTTGGTTCGCCGTCGCAACGCACGCTCGTGGATACTCGGCGTCATGTCACGGTGCAAAACGCCCAAATGAGCATTTTTATAATGTGACAGTGTGTTATTATGACAGCACTTGGCAAGAGTAGCCCACATTTGGCTTTGTAGTAGTTGGAGGAAGGAGGCAAAAGATGCTCTAAAAAACATTTGCAACAACATGCTCGTCTGAAATTATGATCTGCACGTCTACTAACAATTCTTCTCTTTACGTTTGAGTTTTTTTAGACGTAAATGTTGTCCAAATACCCCTCAAAAAGCCAGTGTGAGCATCGAAAGGGCCTGAATAGTAGACTAGAAGTACTTTACACCCCCTAGTGATTAAGAGGGGGGCAGCAAGGACATTGTAACATCCCATGTTGTTGTTGTTGTTTTATTTAAAAAAAAAAAAGGAAAAACTTTTTCCTACATCTACATTTATTCATTTTTCTGAACTGCTTATCCTCACAAGGGTCCCATGGGGTTCTAGAGCCTGTCCCAGCTAACTCCAGGCACCAGGCAGGGGGTGGTGGTGGTGGGGAGGGGGTTTACCCTGAATTGGTGGCCAGCCAATAACAGGGCACAAAGAGACAGATAACCAATCATTTGTACCTAGGGGCAATTTAGAGGGTTCAACCAGTCTACACTGCATGTTTTTGGGGATGTGGGAGGGAATCGGAGAACCAGGAGAAAACCCACGCAAGTTTAGGGAGAACATGCAAACTCCACATAGTAAGGACCCAGCTGGAATCGAACCCAGAACTCTAAGGTTGACATGCCAACCATTCGGCTCCTATACTATATCTGCAATCTGAAAGATATTTTTATGTTTACATTTTTTCCCAACAGATCATATTTCTTGACATTGTGCTCTTAAATTTTAAATTATTATGAAAGATAGTTTGAGAGTATTATTTAAATTTTTGTTGTATTTGGGTCATCCAATCCATATTTTCTTTTATGGTTTTATTTTGAATTTACTTTTTAACCTGTGATACATATTTATCTATACAGCAATTTAGATATATGTTGACTTTTATTATTTATTTACTAAATTTATTATTTAATTTTAGAAAAATATTTTCATGATTATAGTGATAGTAAAAGGAACCTTTTTATGATTTTCAAAATGCAGTATGTCGATGGGCAAAGTAATATTTTAGCTGTCAATGACCACAATAGTCTTTAAGATCACATGATTGGTTGAAGCTACAGAAGGCGGAGTTTATGCATTTCATGCCGTATTTGATTGTGCTTTTGTTCAAGATAACTGAAGATCGAATACAGGGATATTCAAACTCGTTATTGTAATGTAGTAATTCTCTTATACACAATTCAGGCTGAATTAGCATAGCACTAAGATGCTAATATAATTGATAGCTTTTTTTGGTTTATCATTCAGTGTTGCCATCACCAAGGATTTGTCGGCTTTTATTTTGAGCCCCCTTGGTGCCAGCTGGCCATTTGTGTTACTGTGCGGCATTGACGCAATCAGAGTGAGAAAATTGTCACCTAAGCAGCAGATGTGTCGTCTCCGTCAGACGATGCGAAATGGCAGCGCAGCAGGCCGTGTTCTCCTTGTTCAGGTGCTCCCATTTCCACCTTGCTAGCCTGGTGGGTGTGCGGCACAGATGGGGAGCAGTCAACAAAAAATGCTGAGTCTGCAATTGAAACAAAAGAAACTTGAATTTTAAAAAAGGTTAACAAAGCAGGAACGGAGCCAATTCAAAAGTTTTTTCCCCATTTTTCACCATTTTTTTTCCTTTTCTCCAGCCAAAATGGACGTATAATGCTGTCAATGGCACTTGAACATGAGTAGTCGCAGTTTAAATTAATTGGTAATAAGAATATGGTGAATTTGTAATAAGAAACTCAAAAATGCGGACCAACTTTGTGAGGTCAGAGGTCAGACAGATGGTCACAATAACTTAATTACAGATCAGAATATTCCATTTAAACTGATATGATGAGAATAGAGAGGGTCAAAGGTCACAGAGGTCAAAAAATATGGCGATACTTTGAATTTGGCTGCTTAGGCTTAAGTCTGCTCTCTCAGAAATACTCTATTTTTAAGTCAAGATTCTATTTAATGTATGTTTTTTTGGTGGATGACTGATGAGAATGTCCTGGGCACCTTGCCTGTAAATTCTAGTTAATAGTCATTTATTTAATAAGCATTTTCAAGGTTTAGTAAGAGCTAATTATGATTAAAGCGCTATTTAGACATACACAAGGTAGTCACTATTCTATTTTTACTGGTTTAGAGATCACTGGAAGATGATTTTTAGTGTGGGGGGTGCTTAACATCCACCCAGACAGTAGCAGTCTGGCAGCTAACGCATGCAAACAAACTGCTGTCCAAAGCGTCTCTGAGCTATACTCGTGTAGCCAAAATGGGGCGTTTGATCACTTGAGGAAACTGACGGCACCTCCGCTAGTGGCGTTTGGCGATAGCGGCGTCCGACATGTTTCTGAATTACGACTTACGCCTGGGAGCAACCTCCCGTCGCCATGGCGACCTGGAAAGAGGACAAAGTATGCAAAAGGCTCAGTAGCGGGCGGGGAAGGGATGACGGAGGAGGCGAGACAAAAGAGACGCCGGAGGAGGCGAGGCCGTCGTTTGAGCGGCAAACAAATGTCGGCGAGTTGGTGAAAAGTCGAGGTCGTTGCTCAAAAGACTTGAACAGACGTGACAAATGAAAATGCCTTATTGAGATGTCAGGAAAATGTGAAGAGAGATTTCAGGAACTAAAACATTGTGCTAGTTTGAGGACGCGCATTGCTTCGAAAACAGAATGAAAATATATAAAAACACTCAAATTGTGTCATTAGTCATTAAAAGAATAAATAGATATAAAACAAAATGTCATAAATGAAATAAAATAGCTTGTATAATGTCAAAGCATATGTAATTATTCCACTATTTAATAATTATTTCATGTATACGCATTTGAAGAATTTATTTTACCTGTCAAACTCACCTTTCAAAGTCAGTGGGTGGGACTAACACCTGATTGGTCGCCCAGTCGTGATGTACATGCAGGATGTTACAGGTCAATCTTTCTGATCCAGGTGTGTGAGTATTTCTCCTAAAATAATTTCAACTCTTGTCAATATTTTGCTTGTAAAAAGCCAAAACAACATCATGTTATAATTAAATAACAAAATAAATGTTTTTTTTACATTAAATTAGTTAGTATTTTCATTAATTAATTACTAATGTACATGTAAAAACATATTAAAAATAAATGTACTGTTTTAAATATATAATATATATATATATATATATAATATATGTACCGTTTTTCTGTCCCATTTGGTCCTCCATAAAGTTTTGGTCCAACTTTAAAAATTGGCCGTAATTGAGCCACACTCACTTGGGATCATCTTGTTCTTTTAGTGCTGAGAAAGAAAAAAAAACACAAAACAAAAAACAGGTTACCCACTTCTGTCGCCACTTGCCGGATCACCTCATTCCCAATGGAGTGACTAAAAATACCCACATGCTTTCCAGTAGCTCCCAGGAACGTTTTGTCACAATATTGCTTAAACAGGCAAAAAAAAATATGATGCGTTCAGGTGTGAGTGTTTAAAGCATGAAAAAGATGTTGATTTAAAAAGCATGAAAAACATCCGGATTAAAAAAGGTGGTCGCTCTAATAAGAGGAAATTGAGCTTTAAATTGATGATGATAAGAGCATTACGTTGATGTGCTTTGCTATCTTGAATGAAATTTGATTATTAGATGGAGATAAAGCATGCTGTCTAATATTTGAAATGAAAGCCAGTATAAATAGACAGAGAGACAAAACAATCATATCCAGAAAATTGAAGAGACTTTTTGGATCCCAATAAAACAAGACAACAACATGAGGATGGCACTATTTAGTACCTGAAGTAAAAGCCTCAGAATATATTTACAAGTATGCCGATGACGGTGTCTATTATCTTGAATAACATCCAGTAAATAGACACGTTGGCATGGTCTATCATCAGGGAAAAAAATCTATTGAAAAAGATGATGAGGGATCCAAACACATCATCAAAACTGTATTAGGATTAAAATACATTATGAATTAAATCCAGTAAACACGTGGATGCAAGTTCTAGTGGCATGTATAATATCTGCAATAAAAAACATTAGGGAATGTAAGGGAAAAAACATTTTGCAGCAGTGTAACAAGTGGAATTAAATCTGGTAAACAGGCAAATATGATGCAGGCTAAATTGTCAAATGGAAACTAGAGGATGAAAGAACACAAAGCTATGTATATACCGCGTAATAAGTAGAATTACATGCATTAAACAGGTATATATGTATATAAAAGTGGCTTTAATAATTCCACTAAGTATCTGGAATTAAATCGAGTAAATATATGGACATGAGCATTTTGGTACAGTCTAATATCTGGTATTAAACCCTGTGAATAACCAAAAAACATTGTATAATATTTGGACGTAAATCTATTAGACAAATAGTATGTGGGTACTGTCTAATAATTGGAATTAAGCCCACTAAACAGATGAAATCTAATATCAAGGATGAAATCCAACAACTGGCTCAAAAAGATGGGATACTGATGTATAAAGTATACTTCCCTGACACATCAAATGAATGCAAATGCGAAGAAAACGGGTCTGAACGACAACATGTCTCCATGGTTACCTCAATAATAGCCACTGAAACGGAGAATGTGCAGAATGGTATAGAATGAACAATTAGTGTCATCCAGATCAACAATTTATTCACTTGAATTTGACCTTACAGGACCTTTAAGTGGGAATTTGAGTTATCCATCACCCCTGCTTTTATGATATTATTTCATCAAAACACAACCTCCCACTCCCACTCTAAGAGGCCAAACTCCTCCCCTATGGACGCCACTTCCTGTAACCCCACCCCCAAACATCTCTCTCACACACACATACACACACCTGAGCGTCCTTGAACAAGGACGTCGTCGACACTGGTGGAAAAGGACGATGACGCTTTTGGCGCACGTGTCACCGCAATACAATTTGCATTCTAAAAGGCGTGCTGTGATGTGTTGCGTTAAGTCAACATCTGTCATGTGCGTGTATGATAACGACAGCGGTTGGTCTGGTGGACAGGGCGGGGGGGTTTGTGTGGGTGTGTTCATATGTGTGAACATATGCGGGTGCGTACTTGGGGGTGCTTATGCATTGTGTATGTTTGTAGAAGCATAAGTGTGTAGGAGGTGATGTCTACAGTATGTTAGAAGGAATTTCTGTGTGGTGAGTGTGAGAGGAGCTTTGTGAGAAGGGAGGATTTTTTGGTTTTTTTTGGGGGGGGGGTGATGAGTTTTTGGGTGATTTAAAAGATTTTGTTGAATTGGATTTCTTTTAAAGGTATTTTGTTAGGTTTTTAATGTATATGAAGGAGGTTTTTATTGTGTAAAAGATATTTTGTTAGTGTGTGTTCATCAGAATGAGGGTTTTTTTTAAAGGGTGATTTTACAGAATTGTTGTCACACACAAAAAAGGCCAAGATTACGTTTCTACATGATGCAAAAATATGTGATTATGTTTGAATGGCAATCATGTAAAAACTTGATAATTATCGCAAGGGCAAGTGATGATAATCATCATGTGAAAACAGTTGTTATTTTTCAATGTATATGTAATTTCCAACGCTAACAAAACATAGTTGACCATATTTTCCCACATATATGACATATTTATTGCAAAAAAAAATGATGACTGAATATAGGGTATGGCTTATATGTGAATAAATTAGACTTGACATGCCCGAAACTACAAAGTGACGAGAAACAGCAATACACAAGACAATGTGCTGGATATTATTATTATTATTTCAAAATACAGAAAAGATAAACAGATAAAACACTAATCAAAAATAATTCTGACTTATTATATGATAGAAATTGTAAAATTCAACAATTTTAAGGCAATTAAGGCTTATATGCGAGAAAATATGGTATGTTAAAGTCTGATCATTATTATCTATTTATCTATGTGATCTTATTAGAGTTTTATCCATCAACTGACCTTATTTTGATTTGGATGAAAGTTTTCGAGTAAGAATGAAGTTTTTTGTACTGTCAGATTTGTACTATGTGAAAACTATGGTACTGCGATTGCCTAGCAATCAGTTTGCAGTGAACTTTTTCAAGTTAGCCATGATTGCCTCCGACTCACCCAATGATCACTTTAGCCAACAGACCAATGGACGGACCTTCTACCAATCGGGTGGCCGTGAGCTGTGAAACAACATTTGACGGATTCACTTAATAAGGTCACAGAGGCGCTGTGTATGGATCCGCTGGATTGGATTAGCACATCGATACTTACGCCTCCGTGTGCCAAATATACGCACACTAATATATTTTGGAAACAGTTGGCATAGCCGACCGAGGTGTTCCATTTCTCGATCTGCTGTTTGTAAATCAAACTAACAAACACGGGTGGTTTCAATTTCATGAGTTTGACTGACCTTTATATCACGTTGTATCTTGAAAAATATCGTTTTTTCTTCAGTTTTGGGAAGTCTGGATCTTTAATCCTGATTTTTATGGCTATGGAAAGCAATATCTGCAGATTTGTTTTGTAATGTAGGTCTTAAAGTATGATTATTAACATATACTGTCGGGAAATATGTTTGTTAGTTTTTTGAAAAAAGGGTTTTGTGTCTATCCATTAGCTTTGTCAACTAACACGAGTGTTTATGTAGAGATAAATGCCAAAGTCTTTTTCTATGCTGTATTTTATGTTGACATTTTATGGGTGTCCTGTATATTATTCTTGATATTATGATGCATGTCTTAAAGTGTGTTTATTCATTTTGATTGTTCCATATCAAGGTTGAAAAAATAAGGCTTGCTTTATCAACTCTAAGTTTATGAATTTTTGTCTTATCCTGAATTTTTACCTTCTAAATCAGTTATATTTACTATTTATTCAAGATTTTACAGATTTCTTACGTTTGACTTATTTCTGGAAATGATGTTTTCATTATCTTTTTGTTATGTAATAGAATAGGCTTTGATTAATGAAATTGAATTGATAATATTCAAAAATATTCAAAAAGAATGAAAGAAAACTAAAAACAATAACTTTTAAGAAGCAATGTTGTAATATGAAAATATTGCTCCTGTACATAAAATATTAAAAAAGTGACATTTTAATTACTTTTATGAATACCAAATAGAAAGACAAATATAATTTTAATTATTTTGTAAAAAAAAGATTTTTCTATTATAGTTTTTACAATTTAGTTCTTTTTCATGAGTTTTTTTTTCAGGACAAATAGATAAAGTCTCTTCAGTCCTGATTTAAAATCTGCATCTGTAAGTATAATTATAAAGATCTATATGGTCTAATAATATATATTTTTTAGTTTGGATTTAAAAAAGGAGTTGCATGTGATTTCTCTGCTATAGTGCTCTCTAATTTTTTGTTTGTTTTTTTACAATAGTCCTAATATTAGCGTGTTTCTAGACAGCAACGCTAAAAGACGCGTGGACGTGTGTATTTACGACGTCTGTGAATTTAGTCGCATCCGCCGCCACGTGTTGGCCGCTAGGTTAGCCTTGGGTGGGTGGTGGTTTTTTTTAGGGGGGGGGGCAGATGGCCTGATGCCGCATCAGGGCGGAGGAAGCAGCAGATGAAAATAGCTCTGGGGGCGGCGGCTGACTCACGTTGCTGAGTGACGGGAAGTCGCTGGGACTGTGCGACCAGTCAGCAGGCTCCAGTGTTGAAAAAAAAAAAGAAAAAATGAAAACCAAAGCCACCCACCTTCAACAACGTCAACACAGGTGTCCCAGTTCAGGCAACCAATAAACAAAAAACTAATAACCTATTTTTTGGGTTTTTTTTTTTTTTTGCTAAAGCACAGGTGTCAAACTCAAAGGCCGGCGGCTAAATTTGTCCCTTTACTCCATATTTTGTGGACCGTGAAAGTTAATTATGCAACCTCATGTTTCCAGCCAAATTCATATTTAAATATTATTTTTTTACTCGCTGATGAAAGATTAATGACATTGAATGAATTCTAATGATTTTCTGAGTCAAAAATAATAATAAAATGAGTTTTCTAAGTATAAAACTGAAAATTAAAAAAAAATACAATTTGGCCTGTGACAAATACAACTCTGATACCTGTCCACTAGAGGGAGCATTTTCAATTGTAAGATATTATTTGATCTGAAGGTCAAATGTAAATGCGTGCAGGTGCCTACCTTGAAAACAAATGACTTCATATTTAATGAGCGTGTGTGTCCCTGTCTTCAGGTTGAGGTCATGCAGTCTCTGTTCGGTGGCGAGTTGGGCCTGCTGGGCGGAGCCAGCGACGGGGGCCTGAAGGACGACGGTTGCGGTAGCGTGGGGTGGCGCTCGCCACCCCTGCCCAGCGACGACGTGTACTCGGCGTCGCACTTTGCACTGATTGCCGCCTACCAGGACATCAAGAGCCGGTTGGGCGGTCTGGAACGAGAAAACAGCAGCATTAAGCGGAAGCTCAAACTGTACGAGATCAAGGTGAACATTCTACTTTCTGTTTGTACTTAAACACATCGCTACAATTAAATTGGGTGTAGATAGGAAAATCCATGCAATAGAAATAATGGGCTAAGTCCAGATTTAATTCAAGTTGAGCAATGTTGTAGAAAGATGAGCAGTAACATTCAATAATCTAAATTAAGACTATTATGGATCGAAGCAGAGTGAGTTAGGAAAAGGTTTTTTAATGCAAAAGTGATCTAAGTCCAAACATCTATCAATATATCTTAAAAGAGGAAATTAACATCTATGGAACTTCACTTAACTTGCAGAAAACAAAGAAAACAAACACTGGAAATAGAAAATATCCTGATATAATGGTCTAATTCCACATACCATTTAAAACCGAAACCAATTGTTCGAAAAAGATTAAAAACTTTTACTGAACTCATTTCAAACTAGAATAAAAAAAAATTAAAAACATTAGACCGTTGGGGAAGTAAGTATCACAGATGTATTCCAAGTCCAAATCATGTCCACATTTCTCCAAAGATGCCAATTAATATTTCAGCTTTTTTTCTCAATTTCCTGCACTTGAATTAAAAGTGGGGCAAAAAAAATGGTACTTCTCCACTCTAGCACTCTGTGGCTACATTTGTGTCCAGTTTGACAAATTACATGTGCTAAAATGATCTACAATTAGCATTCAAAATATCCCTCCCAGAATGCTTAAAATTAAAGATGACATGCAGTAAAGTCGCTCTATAGTAACGCAATGGACTCCAAAAAGAAATATCGCAACTTCAGCACCTCGGACAGAGCTCGGCTCAATTGCTTTCGGTGTTTTGCCCCCCGCTGTTGTGCGGCGGTGAGTGAGCCCCCTTTTTTTTCCATGTAGGTGGTTGCCATAGCAACGCCGTCTCAATCTATTACGTACGCTCCGTGGCCTAAGACGTACTTGCAGAAAAAAAAAAAAAACGATATGTCAACATGGTTGACTTCCTGGGGAAAAATTAAAAAAAAACGGACACTGTTTGTTGCATCCTGGTCCAAATGGGACACGGGTGCAAAGGCGGGCCTTCTTCTTCCTATCCTTTCACTTTTTGTGTTTTCTTTCCTTCTTCTCTCACTCCCACGCTAATCCATTACCCCTGCACTCGTGTTTGCCTCCCTGGAATTGCTGCACGCTAGCAATCAAGAATTCCCTTCAAAAAAAGGGAAAGGAACTGCATGTGAAATTCAGCAGATGAAGTTCGGAGCAGTAATTATCTTGTTGTTTTTTTTGTTTAACTCTTTGGCTGCCGTTGCAAAGATAAACGTCAAACGACTTTCAGCGAAATATGATTATTTGCTGCCATGTTTCAACCTAATCAGCCAATTAATAATGATTAAAAATGTCAGGCAATAATGGTCTAAGTCCAATCACCCATCCATTTATCCACATTCAATGAAAAATGGCAACTAACACTCGTTGACGTTAACTCAATTGTGAACAAAAGGAAAAGTGCATGAGGTTTGGAAAACACATTTTGCGCAAAAATGGTCCAAAACTAATCGATCTTTAAATCACATTTCATTAAAAAAATGACTTATACTGCAGTGAACTCAATTCAGGCCTTGACTTGCATGTATTGAAAAGTGCTTTAAAAGAAAACAGAGTTCAATGCAGTACTGGTCTATGTCCAAACATCTTTCAAATCCTTCAATACTTAATAAAAGTTAATAATTCAATTTGGGTATGGCTTGGATGACACTACTGGACTCATTTCAGGCTATTTTTTTCCTACAGTTCTGTCTGTATTGCTGTTTATTAAAAATCCATTTTTAAGCACCTTTGCTAATACTTTTGGACATAGTTCACCTAAAGCATGGTGTCATCACAAGATCCACCACATTTGACTTTCCTTTTTTCTCCAAGTTAAGAGTTTTTTTTGGGAGTGCATCTCTAGGGGCCATCTCGCTGTTTAACTGAGCAAAGACAGGACCTAAGCCATTTGGCTAAATGGAAAAAGGTAGTTAAAGCCAGTTCTCACGCGGCTGTCGATGAAGGAGAGAAGGAAAAAAATAAAGAAATAAAAAAAAGAAAACCCAAATAAAACGCCCGAAGCTGATGGAAGGCATTCTAAATGCAAATGTGCTCGTTTATGTTGCTTACATAACATGTCTCTCATGTTGGGAACAAATCCACTTCAACTCGTTGACTGCTCGCGGTACACGCTACTCATCAAATATACATACATATATGGGCTGGTGAAATAATTATACTTATTACATCTGTTGTGTGGGGTTTTTGCACGTTCTTCTCACCGTTTTTTTAAGGCGCTGTATTCATGTTGTAGTTTTTTTTTACACTTATTTGTCTACTAAATAAAGACATGTGAAATTCCAATGGACCACAAGGTCACACTGTAAATAAATACATAAACTGTAAATAAATACATAACACTACATAACACAAATGGAAAGACAAATAAATGTATAAGATAGATAAAAGATTAGAACAAGGGTGTCAAATGTATGGCCCGCGGGCCAGATCGGAGTCCTATCCCCATTCACGTTTGTTATTTTGCACCCTGTTGTTAAACAGCGCAGTTATTGACACCCAATGAGTTACCTAAAAATACTTCAAAACTAAAAAGAACAAGGCTGAAAATGCCCCAAAATGTTTGGGTTGGAATTTTGTAATTAAAATGAAAAATATTGTGTTGCCAATGTAAAAAATCTTCAATTTTAGAGCAAGTTTGGCTCAACTGCTACTAAATAATGGCTGGTAAAAACTAGTTCATGTTCAAGTCTTTCATATAGGATAAACACTTGTAGATTCTAAGCTTGTGGTTAGGTAAGAAGAATAAAAACAAGAAAAATTCAAACGACCTTTTTGGTGTTTTCAGTTCCCGATGATCAGCGAGTTTGGGGAGGACGCCAACTCGTATTGTTCTTTCGAGAGCAAAGAAACGGCGCTGCTTCACTCGGAGAATGACAACTTGCAGCAGAGGGTCAACATCCTGACACATGAGGTGGGAAAACTGGGAAAAATAACAATACAACAATGTTATTTTTACATTATTTCTTCATAATTTCACCATTTTTAATGTTACATTTCTGGCATTTTACCATAAACTAAACTGGTTTATATTTTGAACTGCTTATTGATTTTGTTTATTATTTGTTTAATTCATATGGAATTATAATCACAAATTTATTGTATTTTTGGGGGAAAATTAATTTAATTTATAGATTATTTACATACAGTATGAATGTGCTACAAAGTTCCCCTTTAAGCAAAAAAAATAAGCCTTTGGCCCAGAACTGACCACCTTGTGGACCGCTTACAGCCCACGGGCTGCACCTTTGACATCCCTGATTAAGAGTTTTTAACCAGCGTGGGACGAATGAAACCCACCGGGAATTGATCCCTCCATCTCAGAAGTGTGGGGCGAATGTGCTAGCCACTTTCTCTAGTTAAAAAAAAAAAAATCTGCCTTGAATCTGTCTTAATGTGGAAATTGCTGTAATGGCTTGAGTTCTACTTTGAGCACATGTCATGTTTTCTTTTTTAAAGCCGAAGAAGAAATATAAAAAAAATAAAAAATAAAGCCTGCATATATGTCGGCCTTCTGAAAGCAAGCATGGCACAAAGCAAGTCTCCTAATGAGGCCGCGCTTGCAAACAAGGCATCCTGGGACGCGTTCAGCGTTGAATGGGATGAAAACGCGTTGAAGGCGCCGCCTGTCCTAAAAGGACCTCCTTCTTACACAACGTCGCTGGCCTCTTTAAATCCGCCGTGCTCGAAAAAAGTTGTGGAAAAAGTGGAGTAAAAAATGCTTTCTTTTATCTGACATCTCAGCTACAGAAGAGAAAGGAACACGAGGAGCAGTTGGAGGATGTCATCCAGGCCTATGAGAAGATCCACATGGAGAAGAGCAACCTCCAGAGGGACTTGGATAAGATGGTGGCTCACTCACTCGCACGGCTTCGACGTTGTGCTGCTGTGGTTTTGACCCTCTGTGCTTTCCAGACGGGTTTGGTGGAGAAACACGTGGAGCGCATTTTGGGCCTGGAGGTGGCACTCCGGCAGCGAGATAATTCTGTGCACAAGCTCAATCTGCAACTGCACAGCAAGGACATGCAGTATCTCCAGCTGCACGGCACCCCCGATACACACAGTGAGTGAGATCAAACCTCAAAAAGAGCAGTTTTTTTTACAATGTTCCAATTTGTCTTTATCAAAATGCTTCATCTACACTTTTCATGGGCATCCCAATTCTTCTGTTCCAATATATTACCATATTTTCACGACTATAAGGCGCATTAATTACATTTTCTCCAATACATGCAGTAATATTTAGTTGAACATTGTTGACTTCCCATCAGTGTCCCAACATTTTTGTCAATTTCCCATGGGCGCCTCAATTCTAAAATGGAAACATTTCCCTTCCTGAACACATTCTAACCCTTTTGTCCATTTTTTTTTACTTCCCTTTTGGCTTAACTGTCCAATTTGTCCAAATTTCCCATTCATATTTGAAGTCCTATTATCATGCCCAATATTTGAACATTTTTTTGACCTTCCAGTGTTGGACTGTCCCACCATGACCCTACAAAGCTCGCGAAGCCTGGACGCTCTATCCGACCTGAAGGTTCAACGCCTGGAGGCGGAGCTAGAGGGGGCACGACACGAGGCGCAAGGGGCGTGCCAACGGGAGGAGGAGCTAAAGGTGCAATGCGAGCGTCTCAAGGACGACGTCAGGCAGCTGCAGGGCGGGCAACGGGACAGGGTGAGGGACGGATATGACTTTGAAAAAAAAAAATATATATATATATGTATGTATATTGTTAACTTTTTTGTTGCCTCAAAAAATGTCATTTGGTCCTCCAATTTGACAGGAGATGTCACCGTGCAAGCAATGCGATGTTGAGTGGATCAAGAAGTTGGGAGATGAGCAGTAAGTCAAAAAATGGGATGGATGGATTGGAAATGTGTCCAAAATAAACCTGAAATTGAAAGAGAAAGAGAAAAAAAGGTGGTGACTCCCACGCAACAGAGGTTTCGAATGGGTAAGAGGATGAAAGTAAAGGGTGAGTGCGCTTGTGGCTTGGCTTTTTTCTTTCTTTTTTCTTTTTCTCCATCCTTTGGTTTTACTCACTGCTTTCACATCCTCCCACGGAGACCCCCCAGAAGCCTTCTTGTAATTTGAAGCATTTAAAGTAAATGGCGCAACTCTTGAGAATTGATGATATTTGGGAATTTTTTAGGAGCTCATTTAAATAGCCAATGCTCGTTTTGACAAATAGATTTTAAAGTCCTGATCACATCTGCAAGACATCTTCAACAAAATCAATTAAAAAAATTAACTTATGAGCTCCCAGTAGATTTTTTTGAAACAAGCATTGATGGAAATTTGACACCCCAATACTGGTTCTCAGCCATTCGCAAGACACAATTTACAATACTTTGTTTTGTTATTAGTGTGTGGTAATATAAATTGTTTTTAGGTAGTTTACAAAGAGCATATCCTGTTAAGTTTTGTTATATTTTTCTTGTTTTTAAATGTTACTGAGCTGTTTTGTGTGCGAATAACCTTTCCAAAATATGCCAATCTTCAGAGTGAAAGATGACTTCCATTGTTTATAAGCAATAAGTTAGCAGGCATTTGGAAAAAAACTGTATTTTACTTCAGAATTTGTCTTTTTATATCTTGAGTGTAAGAAATTCCAGGAAATTCTTAACAATTGGACACTTTATGTGTCTAACAAGTCCAATTTCATCTGTGATGTAAAGTCAATTAAATATAAGAGACCTGATGACCCATATTTACGAGTTTTTGATCATAAAAGTAACTAACCCTATGACCAAGTAAGCAATATATGTACTAAAATAACAAAGTTCAGGTAAATTTAAGCCAATTTTGTGCTGTTGATGAGCGACGATTGACTGGTAGCTTCTTCCAGTCGAAATTAGATTGGACGTCCAGTCCCGCAAAATAGTTTAACTTGGTTGTCGATGACTGTAATCGGAAATAATGATGATTTCTATTTCAGGGTGAACTTGGCGCTGGCCTACACCGAACTGACAGAGGAGCTGAGTCGCCTGCGAGCATTGAGCTCCAAGCAGACAGAGATTTTGAGGAAAGCGTCGCAGGAACGGCACAGTCCAGGTGAGACGCAAAATTCAACTTGCTGGAAATTCCAATTTAAAACTAATATATAAAAGCTAGACCATTGTATTTGTGACTAATGTGGAACAAAAAGAATGTAAAGCTTGGCTTAATTTAGCAAAATGAGAATGAAAATGGTGGGACTGATGTTTGTTTCATCTGGTCTAAATATAACGCAGTGCTATGCTGCTTCAGGACCTGGACAGATGACTCTTATGCTTACCATAAAATCTGTTCAGTAAATTCATAATTATTACGATTAAAAAGGAAATTGCCTTTTCACAAAATACTAAATACGCAAGTATGCAAGTATGGACTGTATTAAAAACAAATTTGAGTACGTCAACACCTTTTTCTGACACCTCCAACCACGATTAACTTCTTTTTGAGGGCGTCGACATTACAGGAAACACAACTGTAATGTTACCATTGTTATGTTGCCATTATAGAAGTAGTTTCAATATTTTATGAATATAGAATGAAAAAAACTAATGCAGCAACTAGTACAAATAAATATGATACATTAAAAATGTTATCAAAATATATTTTTTATAGAACAATTAGTTTTACTCATGTTACCGACACTGAAACTACTGATAAGTTACATAATGATAGCGGGTCATCATCACTATTGTGTGTACATTTTTTAACTAAAAATTTGAAATATTTTGATTTATATTTATTAAAGAGAAGATGGGAATCAGGTAAAATAATTGGGTTTTTAAAAATATAGTATAACTTTATATATTCTCATCATTTGCTGCCGGCCGTTAAAAAGGAGGCCACATACGGCCCACTGGCCAAACTTTGGACACTGACCTTTGCTAACTGTGACCTTTCAGTCCAACTCCACTCCCCCATCCACCACCAACGCCACTCGCCCGCCACCCAGCAGCGCCACTCGCCCATCTCCCAGCGCCACTCCCCCGTGGCGCCAGTCACGGCACACCACTCGCCCATCCTACAGCGGCGCTCGCCCGTTCTCCAGCGCCTGTCGCCCGACACCCACCGCCGCTCGCCCTTGCTGGACGTGGGCGAGGCGGGCCCGGCTTCGTACTCCTGCCGCCCGGCCAGCCAACACCTACGCGCCAGCTTCCAGGGCCGCCGCAGCTACTCGGAAGTCACCGACCCGTCGGCCTACCACTGCCCGTCACGCTTCTCCTTGGACCCCGTGTCCACCCTGCCCAAGCCCCGCCCCTTTGTGGAAAGCTACTCCAAACAGACGCCGGCGCACAGAGGCGCCACGTCGGCTCATCAGGGCGGAGTGGACGACGGCGCCCTACGTCACCCTAGGGAGATGCCTTTTCCGCTCCGTTTCGAACCGCCGCCGCCGCCCTCCGCGCAGGCCCCGGCACCCCCGCAGTCCTCCGAAGACGAGGAAGAGTGGACCTGTCCGCATCCAGTCAGCCCGCCCCGCACGCTGGGGGTGCTTGTTTCCACCGTACCAGGGGGCGCGGCCAGGGGTCCGGCGTCCTGCTCGGCCTTCCCCACCGGCCAGTGCTCTAACGCCATGGGTTGTCACCCCCGACCCGGCTACGCATCGGCCGAGCAAGCTCAGTCGTGGCCCTCCATCAATGTGAGTGTTGACCCTCAGATTAACTCCTATGCTGCCATTTAAGTGAAACAATACACCATCCCGTGATAAACAGTGCTAATGTAATTTTACACATAGAAAACAAATATGTCTGTTCAAATCTGAGTGTTGTTTAAAGCAATTTAGAGTTATTCAACCCAAAACAATGCATCATGGGATAGCTATTCTGATGATGATGTTAATTTCTGTTTGATTTTTTTGTGGGCGGGGCCAGGGCATCTAAGAAAGGTAGACTAATTCATAATTTATTATTTGAACCTTTTTCCTCACTGAAATGAATGAATCCAGGTCCAAAATACAGTCTGATTTCTCATTTTTAAAATAACAAAAACATATATATATTTGTTTTAATGATTTGAATTACCAGGTACTATTTTTTTGCCCTGCAATTGCCATTTAAAAATGGTTTTAAAGACTCCATTGTTGAGATTGTGCACATACACTTTGTGCAGTATATTTATTGTTCAAATGTCAGAATCTGACCTATGGATTCAAAAGGTGTCCATATAAATGGACCTACCATTTTATCTTATATAATAAAGGTAGTTACCTCTGCTGATGTGGGACCTTTTGGACACATTGGCGCCAATGAAGTGCTCAGGTCTCCAAAGGGTAAATCATCAGCCACCCTGAAAACAACAAATGATCGCCATTAATTCAAGTATTGCTTTGCTAGAGTAGTAAAGACCATGGCAGGCAATGAGTTATACATATATAGTACTATCAAAAAGTTTTTTATTCAATTCTATGCTCTCCTCTAACTCATACAGTGGCAGGGGTGGAGATTTGGGGGGAGTTGGGGTGCAGCAGGACCCCTTCGGCCAAGTTTAAGATCTGTTAAGTGAGTCTGGTTGGAATGTGGGAGGAAACCGTTATACATGTTATCCATGGATTTATAGTAATACTTTGCCAATGCTAGCCAAAAGTCACAACGGGTGCAAATCCCGTGAAACATTAGCACTAGTGTTTCACAATGGCGATAACGTAGGCTGGGCTAGCACCTGTGAGTCAGTCGCTATCGACTGGTCGGGTCTATTTCCACGAGGATCTGACTCCCACCAGTGTGAGTAAAAAGCATAAAAGACCACAGTCTAACCATGGGGTGAGCAAACTTTTGGGCTCGGGGGCCACATTGACTTTAAAAATTTGACAGATGGGTCCCGGGTCAGCACAAGATACGATACATATAAAAAAGTGCATCCGTTAACACTACATATGAAACCTAAACACAAAAAAGGACGAAAGTATTAACATACTCATCACTCATCATTAAAGTACAAAGTCAAGTAAAAAGGTCATGTCATTTAAAAAAAGATAGAGGGGCTGTAAAACATGAAAAACAAATAAGAGTGGACAGAGCTACTGCCACTAGCTTCCACGTGACGACGCCATCTTGAGGAGAAAAAAAATATTTGGACAACGTCGGCGGGCCGGATTAAAAAGCCTAGCGGGCCGTATGTGGCCCGCGGGCCGTAGTTTGCCCACCCCTGGTCTAACCGATCGCTGGTCTCGATCCACAGCTTTGGATGGAGACGGAAGAAAGTGACGTGCGGAGCTGCCCGCTGTGCCAGTTGATGTTCCCCGTCGGTTACCCGGATGACGCCCTCATCAAGCACATTGACTCCCACTTGGAGAACAGCAAGATTTGAAGGCCTTGGCGAGCGAAGGGACCCAAAACATGTGCTTTTACTTTGTCTTTTATTTTATTTTTTGGCTTTGTTTTCCACGTTCTGAAGAGTCACACATGATCGTGCATGTTGGTGTCACCATCACAAATCCCAGCTTTAAAAACGACGACCCGCCCGGCATGAACATTCGTACTCACGTTGTACATTTGACGCTTGCGGCCTGTTCTAAAAATAAGAAAGGTAAAAAAATATTAGCACTTTATTCTAGTTTTTTTTGTTGTTGTTTTTTTTTTAGCTTCTGCCGTGTGTGTCTGTCTCAAGTCCTCTTCTATATTTTATCAGTTTCTTTGTATTGTAAATCTGTTAAGGCAAAAAAATATATTTCTATTTTTTCAACATGTTTGGTGACGCAAAGTTTCAAGAAAAAAAATACGTAGAAGGAGTCTTCCTTAAAAAAAATAAAATGAGAATTAAATGGACAAAAGTATTGGGTTTTTAATTAAATGAGCATGTTCTCATTTTTCTATGTAAAAGTTTGTAACATAATGAAGTTAAATAGCTAATTTAAAATATATTAAGATAATCAAACCATAGATTTTAATGTATAGATTTACCTATTTTACAAATATATTCAGCCCAAACTATTTATTGCATGTTAAAAACTTTATTTTAATAACATTTCTTTTCATTTATTTCAACTGAAATTTTATGGCTATTTTTTAATGATTAGTTATTAAATTATATTTATACACTCAATACAAGTTAATACTTTAATAAATGGAATTATTATTCTTGGTGAATGTAAAACCCAATACTTTTGGCCATGCAGCGTACCCAAACAAAACCCAGAAATCAGCAAAAAAAAAAAAGAAAGAAAAAAGGAAAGAGAGCAAAAAAAAAATAAAAAATCTCCATAAAACGACGTGAACTCTGATGTCAGCTCATCTGAGGTTTTGCGGCAAACATGAGCGCTTCCTGCCGATTGTAAAACCATATTTTTCATTTTCTTTGCCCTCCGTCATCATGTCAAATCAGCGAAAAACATAATTTCTGCCAAATGCTTTCCCTTTTTCTGCGAATTAAATCCACATTTTCTAAATAACTAGTCATTTTTTTGGTTCAGAAAGGGCTGCCTTGCCAATGTTCCCATCTTAGAATGATGACATTACATCTCATTATATATGCGACACGTTTTCTATTCATTTAATCACTTCATAACCAAAGAATATTAATAATTTCCATTCTTCACGTACATCTGAGAATGTTTTTTCCTTAAAAGGCAACTTCACAGAAGATAATTAGCAAAAAAAAAATGCTAATATAGTTCATGATTCCAGAATAAATGTTGACAAAAATGGACATTTCTCGTATTAATTCCAAAAATAACTGAAAATAGTCAATTTTTACCCCCAAAAAATTAAACAAAAATACACTAGACGTCTTCCCTTTTTTCTTCCGTTCCACATGAACTCAGGAGAACTCCGAAAAACTCCCCGAACGTTTCGCTGATTCACTCAGGAGACAAAAAAAGGCTTTTACGTGATTTGCCTTTTTTGTTTTGCTTTCTGTGTCTGTAAATATTCCACTGAATAAACTTGCACTGAAACACAATTGCCTCATCAAAATTCTTCCAAAAAATTTGTCCCATCACTGAAACATACTTTTTTTATACATAAATGTACAAAATTAAACTTTTTTTTAAAAAACAACCAAGCCACCAACCTCAGGAAGAGGAAAAGATGATAAAGTTCACCGCCTACCAAAAATGTATCTCGAGTGATATGCAAATAAGGGAAATATTTCATTTTGAAAAGGTCATATAAAGTTAACATATGTAACTCATAAACGACCAGTAACAGCAGGGGACGTTCAAACCAATAATTTCGTCTTTGCTATTGTAAAAACAATGCATAACATAACTTCAAATTACAAAATAATAACATCAGCAGTCGTCTGGGTCATCAATGATTCCAATGTTTCCAAACGAATTGGGGTTCTGGCAGATATTATATGATTTTTCATAAGTAAATACTAAAATAATTGGTTCCACAATACTTAATACTACTCCCTAAACTAAAGTATACACAATTTGAATGAAATATTAATGTATGTATGCAATTCAAGAGGAAATGAGTAAGAAATTCAAATACATTTTCCAATGTTGTGGAATGCCAAGTGGCAGCTGAGTAAAAAAATACACCACTTAAAATGATGTTATGCACAATCAGAACAACTCTGTGCCAAATGACAATTAAAACAAAATACAGATACTACAAGAATTGAGTGAAAAATTGAATTTGACAGTTTGGTTTTTCTGCACCCACTAGATGGCCACAAAACCACAAACTGCAACCAGACTCAAATTGTCTGATAACAGACTGATGAGCTCGGTGGTAGTTGCAGTTTAAGTACAAAAAAAAAAAATAATAAAAACAACAACAGTTTTTGTTTTTTTAAATGGAGTATTCAGAATGATGTATTAAATAGGGTCAGCTATAACAATAAATGAGTGCCAACTATTCATGGAATTTGTCCACTAATAATTGAGGTAAATAAAAATATCAAATGGACTTAAATTAACCAAATAATTATATTATATAACGATTTAGCAATTCATTTTCTATAAACACAGTGTATCTTATTTTGAACTAAATTTTACTCATTGGTTAATCTATCGCAGTCCATGTTCATTGATAATATTGAACAACAACATATTGAATAACAATTCCCTAAATTAAAAGAAATGCTTTTAAAATAGTTTAAAACGTACATAGAACAGTTTAAAAATATATTATTTAAATTATGATGAAAAAGATGGCACCCAATTATGATTTACAAAAAAAAAATCTTCCCTTGCAGTTCAAAGCTATTCTATTGGACATCACAGACTGTCAATGGCAATGAAATATAAATAAAATAATAAATTTAAAAAGGTCAATAAATAAAACCTGCACAGTCTAAAGTCAAGTTTTTTTAACTGATGATCTTAAAAATCAAAAGGGAATGCACATTATAAAATAAATAACTCCCAAAATATAAATGTATTAATCTGTGACTAAATAGCATAAACATATGATTAGCAAAAACAAAAAAAAATCCATAACCCTTCCAGTCCAAATCAATTGAGCATCTATTGCCATCACTAACTTGATCATCTCCAAATCGGAAGCCAGATGAGTTTATTAACATACCAACAACGCATTGCGTGACACGGCAGCGAATGTGTCATGTTGGCAGCGTGTTGATTATGTCAGCTGGCACCAGGCCCGGAATCCCAATCAATGAGCCAATCGGAGGAGGCCGTGCGAGGAAACGCGCAAAACTGTCAAAACACCCTCCAAAAAAAGTCTTAATAGCGTCATCGCCATAGAGTGAGTGCACGCTTGCCTATCCTGAAATCATGTGGTCGTGTAGGGGGAGTGAATGGGAGGGGGGTGACATCGACGGGGGTCTTTTGCATCAGGTTGAGTCGCTGAACTATATTTGAACCCGTGACCTCTGTAAGGAACCCGTATTGATGCCTGGCAGCATGCTCGCTCGCCGCAGCAGGCATCGGATGGCCCCAGGGAGGCGAGGGTGGGTGGTGGGGGGCACCGGGGGGGAAGGGTGGCTTGCCCGAGAGGACATATTCATTGGAAAAATGACCAGTGGGGTGTTGGTCTTGAAATTTGCCGTGAAATTGGCGCTCTATATCTTAGTTTGTGCTCATTTACTTCTGGGATTGAACACATTTTGTTTACATTTTTTGAGGGGTTGATTTGTGAGGAAATATGGAGGGGATTATTTTGTTGCAAGAGAAGAAGAATTATATATTTGATTGAAAGAAATGATGAGTTTTGGGGGAAGATAAAGGTGTGTTGGTGGTTGGTTTTGGGTTCATAATTTGGGGGGGATTTTCTTGGACTTTTTGGTCAATTTTGTTCATGGCAAATATTCATAGTACTATTTTGTTGAAAGAAAAACATGGAGTAAACAGACTATTTTGCAACTCATACATGTTTTTTTTTTTTTGGGGGGGGGGTACTTTCTGGTCATTAAAAAATGTATTTTGCAGATAAAAACAGCTTATTTATATTTTTCAGCATTTATAATATGAATCATGGCACTAGGTTGTTGAAAGAAAAATATATATTAAGCAACATTTTGGGTGTTTTTGGATTTAAAAAAAACATTTTATGTCCTAAAAATTAGTTTGTGATTAAACATCTTATTGTCCTAATTTTTTTTAATCACTTTTGCAACTTTTGGGATGATATTTTGTGAGAAAATATTAGTGTTGAACAAAAATACTTAAAAATTGAAATGAGTATAACACTTGAACTGAACTACTTTGCCAATAATGTACATATGGCCTATGTGAAAGAATACAGACACCGATGAAGAAATGGTCATGTAGATTCAAAATAAAAGTGCATTTTCCATCGATAAATAGTGGTGGCCTTACCTTCTCTTTGACGTAAAAGCGGGCCGACAGGTACTCAATCTGTCAAATGGAGCGTTGGGCCCTGGAGGTAGTAGAAAGACCCTGGTCCTGTCATCAGGTTCTGCCACCAAAGTGTCGTGGCTCGCAGCTTGACCTCAAACACCTGCTAAATTGAAAAAACAAACAATAACAAATAGAAATATTTGGGGTGTTTTTTGTCAGTAAAGCCATTCCTAGAATGTGAGCATCTCCATAAGGTGCTAAGTCACTTTTTGCTTTTTGTATCTACTTATATTTATGTGACCACTTATTCATGTTGACTACTACTTATTTATGTTGACTGTACTTATCTATTTATATTATTTATTGATGATTTATCTGTTCATCTGTTTGTTGTTGTGATCTGTACACCTCCCTACTTATTTATTCATCACTTATTTATTGATTATTTAATTGTTTGTTGTTGTCATTTGTGTACTTTGTGGAGAAGCTTTAAATGTCATTATACCTGGATAATGACAATAAAAGCCTTCAATTCAATTCAATTTTGTATACTATTAGTAAATACAAGTACACATAAACACACAATTCAACAACTTAAAATTATGTTATGCTTACTCAATAAAGGACAATGCAAAACAAATAATTTCAATAATACTTCCCAGTAAAAATGAATAAAACAATAGTATACATATCAATACTGCAATCATATCCACATCCCTACTTTCGATATCTTTAACAATCCTAGTTATAACGCCACAAAATTGCAAATAAATTCAAAATTTTGAAAGAAAATGGCCGACCAATACAAAGTTGAGCGACGGCTTCCCAGTCTCCACACAAAGACCGTCCTCGGGTCCCCGTCGTCATTAGCTGCCTGGCGCCCGCCCGGGCCTTGCGGTTTCTTCCTCGCAGGCGGCGGTATCACAGCTCCGATCCGTCACCCCGCGCCCGCCTTAATGTGCGAAAGCAAGACGTGTTGCGCCTATTAGCACTTCTTGGCGAGGCTGGCACGCTGATCCCTAGTCCCCGGGGAGCCCGGCAATATGGTGCCGCATGGTGACCGCCCGCCAGCCCCGGCTGCCGCTGTCACAACACATCACACGTGCCCGCCCGGCGACGGCGCCGTCGACCGGAGGGGAGACCCCGACGGCACTTCCTACTCAAAACTTTTGCTCCCAAGCCAGGAAACCCAGAGCGTTTTTGGATTTGATGGACAGGAAGGAAGGGCAGAGTTCAAGTTGGCTGCCATATGCCAACTTTTAGGTCCAATTGCCGACTATTAATAAGTAAATATTGGGAAAATTTGGACTCTGGACAGTAGAGAAACAGGAAAGAGTTCTTGGTTTGTGAGGGTGTTCCCATGGAAGGACTTTTGTAAGGATGGGTCTTTATAGCCATGGAAAAACTACAGTTGTTTCCATTGCAACGTTAGCTAATGCTATCTTGTTGTGACTGTGTTCCATTGTGTAGTTTTCGTAGTTTGTCCGTTCCTTGCCTTGTTTGATTGGCCATTAATTAGCTTCATCTGTAGCAGAGTTGGGCCAGTTGTTGGTCCCAGGTTCTGACCTTCTTATGTGGAGTTTACATCTTCATCTTTCCATTTTGCGTGGGTTTTTTCCGGGTACTCTGGTTTCTTTCCAAATCCCAAAAAACAATGTACGCTAGTTGACCACTCCAAACTGCCCACCATTTCATCCCCTGCAACCCTTGTGAGGATTAGCAGCACGTAAAATTATTATCATAATAAATGTAGCTGTAATGGATAGTAACAGTCATCAAGTTTTGACTCCCAATCATTTCCTGTTAACTCTCGCAGTTCTAACAAATCAACGTATAATTTCCATCAACGCAAGCCAATGAGTTAAAACCCAAAATGTGGTGAGTGTTCAAACATTGTCGCTAGCGTCCAAGCACAAAAGGTCACATTGACGTGTCGCTCTCTGAAAGGTCCACGGGTCCGAGCCCGGAGCCACAGTGACACGGTGACCCCAGGCGCGGAGCGCCCGTCACCGCGGATCCGATGAACCACCGCCGTGGCGGCGCCCGCCGGGCACGATGGCGCTCGGCGAGCAGGTTCTGACCTGAAATTAAACAAAAAGTCTTCACGCCAGAGGTGATGCCTGGACGGTAATGGATAGGTAGTCACCGCGGAGACGAACGAGCAGGATGAAACGGGCCGAGGAGGGCGTGGGGTGGGGGGTCGGCGGATTCATGTGATCTGTCGCGGCTCCACGGCTGGGTGACCATGCGCGCATTAACACTGACGAGACCGAGAGGTGACACATGCCGGCTTCGGGGCCTCTAACTCCACGCCGCCAACGACCACACGCCCAAATCTACTCACACCTGCTCTGTTATTATTATTAGAAGCGGGCAGTTGTACTGAGTTGATTTCTCAGGTAATCAATTCGACTTGATGAAATTAAATTTGCCAGATGTTCGTATGGAAGTATGTATGTATGTGTATACATACATGTGCATATATATATGAGCATATATATATGTGCATACATATATGTATGCACATATATATATATATATATATATATATATATATATATATATATATATATATATATATATATATATATATATATATATATATATATATATATATATATATATATATATATATATATATATATATATATATATATATATATATATATATATATATATATATATATATATATGTATGCATATATACATATATATATGTATGCATATATATATATATATATATATATATATATATATATATGTGCATATATATGTGCATATATATTTATGTGCACATATATGTGCATATATATATATATGTGCATATATATTTATGTGCACATATATGTGCATATATATATATATGTGCATACATATGTGCATATATATTTGTGCATAGATATGTGCATATATGTGTATATAGGGTTATACACATATATACGTATAAATATACACACACGTAATATATATATATATATATATATATATATATATAGTGTGTGTATATCTATGCGTATATATGTGTATATATGTGTATGTATATATATATATATATATATATATATGTGTATATATATACACACACACATATGCATATACATATACAAAATGAGGACATCTCCATTCACTACGCAAAAACATATTCCTGTCTAAGACGGATGAAAGGTGTTAAAAAGCGACGGCGAGCAGATTGACGTCGAGGAGGGCACGCGGCGGTCAACTGGGGGCACGGAAAACATCCCGATGAGGAGGAGCGGAGAAGCAAGGAAGACGAGAAGGGGTTGTTGGTGTTGGGAAGGGGGCAAATGGGGGCGACGGGCAAATTTGGAGCTGGGGCCATGCCACGCCGCCGTCATGTCCGATGGTGTCAAGAGCAATCATCGTTACTTGTAATTTTCTGAGCAATTAGAGTGCTTATTTCGAGGAGGCTCACCAGCTGACAAACACTGGCTCAAGGACTTCCTCACAGATCTCACACACAAGTGTGAAGACACACCCATGTGCGTGGGGTGGGAAAAACAACACAGTCGGGTGATTGAAGAAAGGCCATTTCGATATGAGGCAATGTACAGAATAAACAAAGGCAGCACAGGAATTTGTAAAAATGCCATTTGTGGAGATATTGTCAGGTCAGAGAGGAAAACCCATGTGAGATAGAAGTATGAGAGAGGAAAATGTATGCATGAAAGTAATGGAGAATTTTTGGAGGGTCATAAGGACAGAAGCATGAGCAAGTACAATCCACGTGTGAGAGTAAGGGAGAATTTTTGTGGGGACCATAAAGACAGAAGTATGAAAGAGAAAAATGCGAGGGAGAATTTCTGTAGGGACGATAACGGCAGAAGTATGACAGGGGCAAATCCATGTGTGAGAGTGTTGGTTATTCAGATGAGTTTTATTGTATATGAGTGTCAGGATCGCTTTCAGAAATGTGTGCATGAAAATAAGTCTAATCGCTGCATTTTAATTATATGTGAGAGAGGTTTAGCAATGAGAGAGTGATCTCTCGAAATGTCTTGTGTGTTTCAATTGTCTGTGCAATGTATGTTCAAAAGTGTTTTGATATTTCAGTTATAATGTGACAAGTAGAAAAAGTCAAATCCGTTCTCTGAGATAGTTTTAGTTATATAAAAGAGTTTTTCAGCAATGTGTTCAAGTGCATGTAAGAGTTTTCCAAAGTTTATGTATACAAGTAAAGTATTTGATTAGTATTTTCTTCCCGAATTTCAGTGTGCTCACCCTGAACTCTCACGCTTACGTGCACGTGTTTTAAGCTTGAACACGTTTGAGGTTCGATTGCGTTTCAGGCTCTAACGCGCCTTCTGCTCCTCGCTGTACTTTCACAAAGCTTCAACATCTCACACACACACACACACACACACACGTCAGCCCGCTTCGTCCATCTTAGCGGTGACATCCACACGAACGAGTTACTGCCCACATACTGTCCGCTCTCATCGACTGGTCGCTCGTCACGCCTGGTGCGGACGGGAAGCAGGTTAGGAACCCGCTACCCGGCAGATCGCGGCGAGACAGCAGTACACCTGTGATTAGATGTCACTTCCTGTAGCCGGCTCCGCCTACAAGGCCTACTGCCACAGACAACCAGGAAGTTAAGATGGACAAAAGCATTGGAGAAGACTTTTAGTCGTTGACTGTGAACATGACGGCTAAACTACATATTTGTGTGGCATATATAAATATCCCCTTCTATGTCTAGGGGCTGGATTTAGCCTCCACCCCCCCACCCCGAGCCCCCCAAGCCTCATTTCTGCACTCCTCGTCCATTCTTTCACGCAGGTCTGCTCCGATCACTTCTCCTCCCCTGGCCGTCTAATTAGGATGTGGGGCCTCGTTAGGCCCGCCGCCCCCCGAGGGTCCGAGGACACCAATGCTGATTCCATCTGACGTAACAAGTCAATGCCAAGGGGACAGATGCTAATTTTAATTAATTAAATGGAAGGGTCAGCTTGTGATGAACTAGGCCCAGAGGCGTTTGGGGGTGGGGGGTGGTGGTGGTGGTGGTCCGTGGTTGTACAGAGACCTGCCTGAACCGCCTTGCTTTGCTGTTGCCATGATTGTTTTTCTTGTTTTGGACGATAGCGGGAAATTTGTTTTTTTGTGCAATATGAAAAGAAGCAGCATCACAAATAAATGTAATAAAATCAATAAAAATTGAATTACTTCTCTGTTATGGGCTTAAATAACCCTCTAATGTTAAGGAATGAGAAATAGTATTTTTATATGTTAAACTAGAATATACAATTTCTCATGAATAATAATCAATATTGCAATGTTTCAGGTTTAATGTCATTTTGTAGTGTTATTTTTATTGTAACATGAACTGGAATTTTTGGCCATGTAAAGTCTGTGACCACAAAACTGATTTTTTTGCTTAATATTAAGAGATTGAACTCATCTTGGGAGAAAATCGCATCAAATTAATATGAGAATATGAGAATAAAATCAGTATATTACTTATTTTTACATCACCTGAACTGGAATTTGTTCAGGGTCCACAAACTTTAACTTTTGGCGTCATAAAGTGTGAGAAATTAGATATTGAAATTATTGTATTGTTTCTTTGGTCCCTGATGATAAAAATTGTAATTTATGCTTTATAGTTTTAAAAGAGAATATTTTCAAATAGTGGTGTGCCTTGCCATTTTTGCAATACTACAGAAAGTTTGCCTGAGTTCAAAAACACTGAAATAAACCATTACTGTGTTGTCCACCGCTAATGTACTGCGCTGTAAAAGGTGTCAAGACTGTGGTTTGTGACAGACTTGAAAATATGCTTGACATCTGGTAATATGCGACAAACGTGCAGCTTTTAAATAGTGTGACATTAAAAAAAAAAAAATCTTGGCACCCCACCCGTTGAATCCACCTCCACCTCAGCCGTGTGTCTCCGCCCCCTGACCTAGTTTGGGCATTTGATCCCCGACTGGACGATCAGCCCCTAGAGGGGTGTGCCGTGTCAGCCTGCTGCCATGTCAATTGCCACACAAAGGGCACCCTTTGTCACTTCACATTTTCAAGCTATTTCTATTGTTGTTCTTGTGGACCAAGGACTCCTACCAAAAACTCGGAATCTTTGTTTACGTCTTTTTTCATCTACATAGCCACTTAACCTATGACGTATCTACAGGACTATAAAGGAAAAACAATTGGCTCAGTTCTTGTACTCAGGTCATTGATTAGGAATAAAAACCCAGAAAACGAATGTTTATTGTTACTCCCTAGTACATATCGCTAAACTTTTGGGGTGAAATTGCTCCATAGTTTGGGACCGATCAGAGACTGGCAATGTCGCCCGATATATGGAAGACATAATACCTTCCCGCCTGTCTACCCGGTATCCATCTGGTGTCTGATCCATGACTCAGAATGGCGGGGCGTTTTAACAGCGTGTCATCTGATGAAGCCGGGCAAAAAAATTAGCGCTATCTTTGCCGGCGCCACTTACTATTTCACAGCGGGAGAATGAGCGCCGCTCCTGGCGGGAAGTGAACCTGGCATCACGGGGACGGTGGCCGCTGAGGCGCCGGCGGTCGGCAGCCATCACAGGCGGACGGCCTAATGCCGCTGATGAGGGGCAGGCCGCCTGGGAGGCCCGTACACCCGCCCCGGGGGTGCGGCCTCTTGGCGTCAGGTTAACCCGAGTTGACAGATGGCCGCGCAAACACGCGTGCTTACACATGTAGCGGGCCGTCAGGACGATGACATTTACACCCCTGGTCCTCGAACTTTTTAGGTGGAGACATTTAGTCGTAGACCATTTTATTCAAAGTTTTAAATTTCAATCTGGACCAAGGAAAAAATCATTCCTGAGTGGAAGTAGGGTGGAGTTGAAAGGAAAAACCACAGTGTGGATCTCCTGGAATGTCACCAACTGACTCCACTGGCAAGAACCCAAAATGCCTCGGACCCCGTATCTTCCCCAGCACTGTCGTCACGACTTTGCGTAACTCAGTCTCTTCTTCCTGCCACTCTCACTGAAACAGGAAAGCTGGCGCTCTCTCCGCCAAAATCAGCCATCGCTCTGGTTCTGACATTCCCACATTCCGTTGCATTGCTTGCCGCCAATTCCCTGCCGGTTGTCTGCCTTTTGGTCCAAAACGGTGATGCCATTTACAAAAACAAATGAATGGAAATCACATCAATGTAAAAAAAACAGCATCTCTCATAGGTAAACTGATCCTCAGGTCAGAGGTCAGCGTCACTATATTGTTTTTAGGTGTTGGTTTGTTTCTGTACCTTTTGTCAATACCCCTCACTCTAGGAACTTGATAGACATGTTTTGGTTTCTGTGGAGACAATCCAAGTTGTTGAAAAAGGTCTTCACCAGGATTGGAATCAGAGGATTGAGGGTGCTGATAGAGCTAGCAAGTGCCAGTGAACTGTGGTTACTGTTTTGTTCAAAACCCTAACTGAGAGGAGACCAAAATTTGCCAGAAACGAGAAATCCCCAGATTCAAGTTAAGATCAAGAACCACTGAATTAAACAGCAAAATGTTATTGACTGGATAAATATCTAATTCATTTGCAGTGTATTGACTGCACTAAGATTATTTCTGTGCTGACAAGAGTAGCTCAGAGGGAACGATGATCCAAACCAAAATCATCCAAAACCAGAACAGAAATAGGATACCTTGTCAAAATCAAGACTTATGAAAGTCAAGACTAAAACCCGGAATCCAGTCTAAAACCAGACCTTCAAAACACAGTGTCAACCAACTAAACCTAATGATACGACACTAGTGTCTCCTGCACAACTCATCAAGATCCATCGAGAGGTCGGTGTGAAAGAAAACGCCTTTGATGAAGAAACTTGTAGCGGGAAACCTGCAGAAAACGAGGCAGCGGCCACGTTGTCACTTTAGCCGGCGTCCGTCGGCATGATCGGTGTTGACTGAAGCCCTGCGTTTGTCAGGCGAGGTGTCTGCAGTCAAAGTGCCACAGCCCTCCATGTTGACACTCATTAGTAAGGGCCTCTGAGGCACATGCGCGGGGGGCCGGAGGGAAGCGGGCGGGGCAGGAGGCCACGTTGCGCTTAAAATAATTCATTTCTCCTGATTGATTCAGATCGCAGTCGACTGATAGCCGCGTGAATCAGAGGGAGACCTCCGGTTGGCAACTTGTTGGCATCCCAAATTGTGCTTAGAGGAGTCGACCCGCCTGAAATGATCTGGGCCGGCGCCCGCACGCTTAACAAAAATCGCCATCAGGACAGATCCAAAATTCAGTGACACGTTATCCCGGAAGGGACGTATTACAGCGTCTGCGGAGGTCACTGGCGACACATGTGGCGTGCCTGTCACTCAATCTATCATTTTAAAAGAACATCACTTCGGTGATTGGAGCATCCTGGCCAGAAGCTTAGAGTTCATCAGGACTGTTTATTTTATTTTTGTTCTTCTTTTTTTTTTACTGAGAACACTACAGTTTTTTTATGGAATCTCTAAAGACAGAAGTTTGCGAAAATGTTAAAGTCTGGGGCTGCTTTCTGCTCCAGGACCTGGACAATTCAATATTAACAAATTGTCTATATTCCTGGTCTAGAAACTAGTTGACAATGAGTCTAAACTGATTCTAGAGGCAGGTCTTTGACTTATTATGTAGACTAAATTCATCCTTACAAGTCACCAACACTTTTGATGATATCATAAAAGGGTCGTAGTAACACATTCTTTGTCCAAATGGGGCTCTACGACACCTAACATATTCGCTAAAAACCACAAGAATGCAAGACATTGCAAAAATGTCTCATATATGCGACAATGGTTGACCAACTAGACCACAAAACTCAGACACCAAGTCAATTGTCATGGACATGATGTTCTGGTGGCAACCAGTGACAGATAGTAAAAAAAAGACTTGAATGAATGCATGAAATTTCAAGGCTAGCAACAAATTCTTGAATGGAATATCCAGAAATCAAGAACTTTCGTATTCCAGATTGGTCCAGCAAGATAAATTTTTGGTTCAATCAGCAATTGGTAAAAAGCTCCAAAGATAAGAGACATTTTTAAAGATTGGTGGCTAATAATAGTTGCACGGGAAGCAGCAGCTTTTTGGTTGAGGAATACATTTGCACTTCACCACGACACACGCGCTATGTGTGAACTCTACCAAATGTTTGGGTTTTTTTCTGCTCTTTTCCAAACATGGCTGACATCTCATTCTGCCTCCTCCTCCCTCAGTTTTCACAGGCTATCCAAGCCCTCTTCACACCCGACCTGACGATCACCATAAACATATGTCGCGTTAATGATGAACCAATGCTAACGAGGCAAGTCTACAAGATGGCGGATTGGAAAGTGCAGCGTTTCAGTGCATCATCAATTTCAACAGGGATAAAATTATGACTATTTTGGAATAGTACAGTCATGTACAATATAATAATAATTAAGATAGGAAGGCTTAACCTGATTTTGGATTTTAGTTGAAGTACTTGGTGAAATCCCAAAAGGTAAAACATTGTGAACTGGTAAATAAAAAGCAGAACTAGAAAATTAAGACGGGAACTTTTTTTGATGAATTTTACTGGATATATTTTGGAGGATTTATACTTTGGGGCTCTCTAAACTAGGGGTCTTAGACCCAATTTATCTTCGGGGGTGCTGGCCATAAAGTGTGGGAGAGCAAAGGTTCTATCAAGTATTTCACAAAAGTAAAATGACCAACTTTTACTCCCAGTCAAACTGGATTTTACATCTAGTGCCATCAATGGCAGGCAATGAGTAAACATCAACATCATAAATTTGGGCACTCTAGCCCCAAATTGGGATGATCTAATGTAGTTTCATTTTCAGAACGTGTGTCACAAGAGGGCATGAACACATACCTGATTCAAAAAACGTGGAAAGGGCAGGAAATCATCGTGGCTTAGCTTCCGACACAAAGTGAATAACTGGCAATGCAGGCTAGAAAAGAGAGAGTACAGTATAAGGCAGGGGTAGGGAGCATATGGCTTGGAAGCCATATGTGGCTCTTTTGATGGGTGCATATCTCTCCACTAACCTGTGAGGTAAAATATGGAAAGTGCTGGTGACAGAGGCGAGGTCCGAATGCACCAATAGGAGCGTCACGTCGGCACCGACACTACCTGTAATCATATTTTTTCCATTAGACTCTTTACATTGATACTCATTGATTAGCTCATTGATACTCATTGATTAGCAACAGCATAACCGTGTTGTCAAAATAAGTCAAATACTTTTTGTACTTTAAAAGTGGTAGAATGACCAAAAAAATGCACATTTTGACTTTTTAATTCAGAGTATGGCTCTGAAGGAATACAATTTGAAAATAGGAATTGTTTATATAGCTCTTTCTGTCAAAAAAAGGTCCCAAACTCTGGTGTAAAGTTAGGCAAATTCCATACAAGTGGTGGCAGCCATGGTAAACATTATAAAGAGAAGAACCTACCAAAATAAAAGAGGAAATTACATAGAAGAAGAGCACTATCAATTGGCACATGGAATGAGTGCATGTTTTGCGCGTGGACACACCCCCCAGAGAAAAAGAGGGCGCACGAAAAAGCAAAACATAACACACGCGACTTTGCACGAGGGAAAGCAGTCAAACAGTCACTGAGTTCGGAGGGTTCTTCTCCAGCCAAAACTTTTGGATGCCGACGCGAGACTTATGACTGTGTCGGGGGCTGCAAATGGGCGGCACGGGTGGCAACCTCTACCTCAGCATGTTGACAGGCGCCAGCGAGGCGCACAAGACCCCCGAGGTGAACGGACACCTCCACCGGGGAGGAGGGGGCGGCGGAGGGGTAGCCAAGGACCCGGCCGAGCTCAAGACGGCTCTCCAGGACGCTCGTTTCTACTATCCGGACCCCCTTGCAGGGGGCCAGGACGCCCTCACCCTGCAGTACCACTCGGAGCAGGCGATGGGCGGCTTCGGAGCCGCTCAGCCGGCTCGTTTTTACGGTGGCTGCCCGTACGCGGGCGCCGGTTCACCGCCGGGGAGCGCCGCCCGTCCGGGCTACGGGGAAGGATGCTTCCCGGCGGCGGTGGGGACGACGTCCGGGGGGAAGGAGGCGTATCCGCCGCCGTCGCCGGACGGCTTCGGGGCGGCTGCGGTGGGCTACCAGCGGGCTGCCCTCTACCCGTTGCCTGGCTTGCAGCTGTGCGGCAAAACACAGGCGCTCCTGAACAACTACCCGCTGTGGGCCAAGTTCCACAAGTTCCATACCGAGATGATCATCACCAAGCATGGCAGGTGAGTTTGCACGTTTGAAATCAAAGTTTTCTACATTTGATATCATCATAGTGGTCCATTCATGAAGAAGTACAGTAAATTATTTGAAAAGACATACAGGTCACTACAGGTCGTAGGGTGTCATGTGGGCCAGCAGAAATGTATATTTATAAGTGTCATATTCAGAATATTAAAGATGAGGAATTATTGTAAGTGGTATCATGAAGAGGGGGTTTCATCGACGTAGTTTTGTTACAAATGAACATAATTTTTACGACGTAAACTTGCCCTACTGTTTGAGATACCAATCATTGTAGGTAAAGTTTACTTTTTGAAAAAGCTTCAAACCTCAGGGAAAAACATATACATATACTTTATGTAACACTATATGATCTCTTGATATAGTATAAAAGTGGCCTATATGACCAAAATGTTTCAGTTATATATATATATATATATATATATATATATATATATATATATATATATATATATATATATATATATATATATATATATATATATATATATATATATATATATATATATTTTTTATGCATAAATAAAATTAAATATGAGTAAAATGTAGGGAATTAAAGAAGAATCAAAATAATATACTAAATGTATGAGCTTAATAAATTATACTTTCAGTGTTAAAATGAACAGTATTGAAGTACGCATATTTGATTTTAGCTTATGATTTCTAAGTTATGATAATCTGATGTTCAATACTATTCAAGGTAAAAACATGGCTAAAATAAGCTCAAAGTTAAACAAAAATCTTGTTGATATTCTATATTATATATATATAAGTTTTCAACTTTATTAGAATTCAAGTTATATATATATATATATATATATATATATATATATATATATATATATATATATATATATATATATATATATATATATATATATATATATATATATATATATATATATATATATATATATATATATATATATATATATATATATATATATATGTCAATGACATGTTCCCTATGAATCATTCAATTTCATTTGATTTTATTGAAAGAAGCGCCAATTCATTTCTTTAGAAGAGTTTTTTGCAACATTGTAACTTACTTACTTACTTTAATGACATTGTTCCTAATTTAAAAAGTCTCAACATTAACAACAATAAGAAAAAATGTGCAAATGAATGTTTGGTTTATGACTGGAAACTACATGAGATGACATAAAAGCCGCAAACCTCACAATATCAAGTGTGAACAAGAAAAACGTTTTCAACAGCAAATACATTTACGGAAAAGATGACAAGATACCATTTAAGACAACTTCGAGATTTCGGAGGAGTAAAAAAAATATATTATATATATATAAAAAATAAATCATGTTTTGATATTCTATATTTTGCCTTTGACACACTCCCCTTATGTTGGGAGTATGACTGATTCAAATATGTGGAGTTGAAAAAGTCTCCAGAGATTGAAAGTTCACATGCAGCTCTTCACAAGGTGAAGCACCTTTGAAGCTGCTTTGAGGCTTTTCAGCTCAACTTGGATGCTCCAATATAAAAAAAAAAGAAATTTTAAAAAGAAAAAAGAAAATCTCCATTTCATCTGTGAGTCCATAATGAATGGTCAAAATATATAGAAGAACCAGTATATATATATTTTTTTTAAAACAATTCTGCATGCCATACTTACATGGCAGTGTACAGTGTTTAATAAGCGGACTCATTGGCTACCATTGCTGCCACCCAACATCAAAATTCATTTTGACTTGGACGGCTTGCAACAAATACTCTAGAGTATTCACAAAGCAATACATTTCAGTGCAATCGCAGAGAGCTGGGACAGGTCTGTTCATACATAGACCATAGGATGTCACTATTGGACATTCCAACATATATCACCGGTGGTTTACATACTTTTTATACTTTGTTTTGGAGCACTTTTTTAGTCTAGTGTGGTAAGAGTTCACACCAAATCAGTGGTACACATTTATTTAGCATTTAAATGTGTTGTAAATGATATTGTATATTTTCTCAATTACTGTTAATGGAGTTCAAATAATAGGATTTAAAGGAATTGGTGATAAACCATGGTTCTGAATAATTGATTGGTCGACAAAGTACTTCTCAAGTCTTGGGCTAGCATGATCCTTCAAAATTTGTCATTGGCAGTGGGCATTAAAAAACTTAATTTGATGATTAATTGTGACCTAGCTACAAAAAATGACAAAATTGATTTAGCCCACTGTAAGTCCCATTGAAAAACGTTAAAAAATGTACGTTAAATTAGGGTTCTATATAATTGACATCATAGAACATGATGATGAAACACATATATATATTTTTCGTGTCATAAAAAGATATATCATGACTCTTAGGTGTTAGGTGTCTGCCCACTTGAGTTTTGGTTGAAAAGTGGGGAAATTTGAAGTGGGTGTCTTCTATTTTGAGACCTTGCTGGTCATACTCAAAATGACACTCATCATGAAAAGAATTCATTTGAATATTAGGAAGTCTTCTATTTTTCTCCCGTAAAAAAATAAGCAGAAGTATGACCATGTTTTGACAGTCACTTCCCGTAAGTCCCCCTTCTTCACAGAAACACCAAGTGAGCGAGTGCCTTCATTTTAGAGCAAAACAAACGCTTTCTCAAATTGAAGTCCAGTACTTTTGAAAAAAATTACATGGCTAATAAATAGAGTGCACATCATTTAATCTTCGCTTAATTTAAAGAAAATATGGTTTAAGTATAATCTGTAAAAATATTAAATGATCAACTCAAAGTATGGAAAAATGAAAGTAACATTTACAAAAGAAAAGAAAAGGGAATTTTCGTTTACTCATTTTAAAAGTAACACTTTAAGTCAGGAGATATAAATAGCATTTTTAAAGTGGTATAACTATTTTTTGTTTTTAAAGTATTTAGCTTATTTTAAAAATATTTTGTTGAAATTGGGAATTAGAGTAGACTGTTTTTCTGTTCTTGATTAAATACATGTAAATAAAAATGAACAAAAATAGAGAATTGTAAGTTCAGAAATATGAAAATTGGTCAACAAAATCACAATTAAACAATTAAGAATAACACTTAATTAATTAATCCAATCAATTGATCAATAATTTGTTATGGGATTCATTGTGTTTTGTCACCAGTTAAAGTTTTAACTCAAAAGATTTAAGTTAAAGCTTCACAGAATAGACTAAATCAACTCTCAAATCTAGGTAGGTATATTATACAATTTTGGATTTTTAAGGGTCCTGGAAAAAAAAAGAATCTCACCTGTTTAAGAGTCGCACGTCGGCAGGTGGCGGCAGCTGCTGACAGGCTCGCCGCGGTCACAACCGATCAGGCGAGCCGGCGCGGTGACGAGAAGCCGAGTCGAGCTCCCGTCCATACGCATCAACGGGTTCAACGGGGCGGAAGGAAGACTCCTTTCCCCCCTCCACCCGACATCCACTTCCTCAACGTCGGTCTCCTTTCCAAATATCCACCTTTCTCCGAACTCTTGGCCGCCACTTCCGACGGATATGCCGACATTTGGCGTTAGCGTCAAGGAGTCAATGTGTTGACATCGGGGTACCATTGTGTGCCTTGAGCCATGGTCAGGTGTGCAGCTGGAAATGACCTGCCAACAAGACATACATTGTAATATCCCTAGAGAAAAATTGTAATACTACAGAATGAAAATTGAAATTGAAAAGTACAGACAAATAGGCTTAAGGACAGTTTTTTTCCCAACATCCATCAGGACTGTAAACTTGCACTAGCACGACACACAATCCCTTCTGTGCAATAACAATGTTCAATATCCTAGAAATCTGTGCAATATTTTAGAATTTACTTAGCAGGGATGTGAATTTTTATACTTTTTTACTACTATTTGTTTTTGGTTTTGGTTTTTTACTGGGAAAACACACTTTGAAAAGCTCGGAGTAGCACAAACAAATTCGTTATACGCAGCTGTGTATGATGACAAGGCTTTTGATTGATTGAAATATGACGAACAATAAAACTACATTTCAATATGACGCAGACTTTTGGCGACGTAAGGTCAATGCTAAAAGTTAGTGAAATAATCCTTAGTTTTTGTGTTTCTTTGATTCCTGTTGATAAAACACTACAGATAACAGAATTTTAAATGTGTATTTTCCAATGATTTGCCTTAAGAATTTTGCCCTTGCGGCTCAAAAATGTTTGGAAAACGCTGCCTTATCTTGAGTACCGTATTTTCACGACTATAAGGCGCACTTAAAAGTCGTAAATTTTCTCCAAAATAGACAGTGCGCCTTATAATACAGTGCGCCTATAATACAGTGCGCCTATAATACAGTGCGCCTTATATATGGAAAAATGTCATTCATCGGGGGTACGCCTTATAATGCGGTGCGCCTTAGAGTCGTAAAAATACATTATTTTTTCCCCAATACCCAAGCTTATTAATAAGCACAGCTTCAACTCCTACATATTATCCCAACACTAACGCATCATGACTCTAAAAGGGTCAACCCTCAGGTGCCCTGTTGCCCCGCTGCAAACGTTTTCCCGCCTTTACACAGCTCACCAGTTCCGACGCCAGCAAAGCGCCCGCAGGAACAATTACATTCATTTGCATAAGCGCTTTTCAGGTTCAGCTAAACCGCGCTGTCGACATGCGGCAAAGTCACACGTGCCTTTGTGTGTGTTTTGGCCAGGAGGATGTTTCCTTTCTTGAGCTTCAACATCAGCTCACTGGATCCGTCGGCCCACTACAACGTGTACGTGGACGTAGTTCTGGCCGACCAGCACCACTGGCGTTACCAGGGTGGAAAGTGGGTGCAGTGTGGCAAAGCGGAGGGGAACATGCCAGGTACGCTGTCGGAATGGCTAGAGTTTTTCGCCAACGTGGCCTCATGTCGCGATTGTCGCAGGAAACAGGATGTACGTGCACCCCGACTCTCCCAACACGGGCGCCCATTGGATGAGGCAGGAGGTGTCCTTCAGCAAGCTCAAGTTGACCAATAACAAGGGTGGGACCAACAATCTAGCACAGGTAACCAAACTGCTTGGCATGATTTGACTTTTCATTTTAATTAGAGGCTGAATAATAACAATCTTGATGTGCTAGACGTCCAATCCATTGGAAGTTAGTGGGTTGGCAGCGAATGGACATTTATTCATTCGCTGTCAACCTTCCCACTTCCAGTAGTTTTATCCTGTATTTGACTCATTTGCTGGTATTGGCATATGGAGGTCCAATCTAATAGATGTGGGAGGGTTGGCAGCGAATTGACAAACATTCCACTTCCCAGTTCAAATGGATTTTGTCATCTAGTGACAAACTTCTTGGCATGATTGGCGTTTGCCATCATGAATGGCCCTAAAAAGTGTTGTTAATTAATACAAATAATATTAAAATGATAATAAGAAAGCAAATAATATTGGTAGTTTAATGTAGAACAGAAGAATTAATGGGTTTCTATTATTTTTTTTGTTCTGCTATTTATGATAAGTTGTTTTTTGTTTATATTCATTTTGATAAGTGTTCACATTTATTATATGCAATTTTAAAAAGTCAGTGGGCTTATTTTCTAATAGCCCCAAAGTATTGATAAATATATAACTTAATGTTGAAATAGGCTGAACACAAGGCCCCTTTTTTTTACCATAAGCACTATTTAAAATGTATTAATACAAATTCGACTGAAATTTCAAATAGTTTCTCAAAATGTACATATGAGATGAATGTATGAATTCCCTCAATTTTCTAATTATTGTGGAAAACTAATTGACTAGTGGAATTGAATTCAGATGTAAATTACTGTATATAACTTATACCTGTTTAGAAAAGACTAATAGATTACCAGATATATTGGGAGAGTTGAAACGAATTTGAAAATTTCTTGGTAAATACATCAATTGTATATTTTTGCTGGCCTAAAAAATGACATTTTTTAATCTTTTTTTTTTTTTTTATTGTATTTTTGCAGATGATCGTGCTACAATCACTCCACAAATACCAGCCACGTCTTCACGTAGTGGAAGTAAAGGAGGACGGCGTGGAGGAGACGTTCCACGCATCCAAAGCGCAAACCTTCGTCTTCCCCGAGACGCAGTTCATCGCCGTCACCGCCTATCAGAACGCCGACGTGAGTTGGAACTCATTGCGTATTACAATCTAAATACAATCATTTGAAACAATATATATTTTTCCCCTTAGATCACCCAATTAAAAATCGACCACAACCCTTTTGCCAAAGGTTTCCGCGACAGTTATGACACGTGAGTACACCCAATGTTTACCATAAATATGAATAATGTACACACATCGTGTATTTTCAATCATAGCTATTATTTCTATAATTTTCCCATAGACTTTTCCAGATATTTAAACAAAGTTATTTAGAATCTTGAGATTCATAGAATACTCAAAATGACCATTTTGTGATGACGTGCTAAAAAATGTTGCATCTGGCAAAACAGGATAAGCAAAGAAAGTAAAAAAAAGACCAAGATGAAATATGAGATAAGATTCTTGCTTTCATTGTGGTCAAACAGACAAGACATGTTGCAAACAAGATAGTGCAACAAAGACTTGGTGACGTTTTGGTACATACATGTATTTTTGAGGTTTTTTTACGTCCAAATAACATTTTTCACACACGTATAATAATTAATTATGAGCAGATTGTAGCGTAATGTCACTTTTAGGGTTTTTATAGTAAAATAAAGTCACATTTAACATTATTTTTCATGATAATTAATTCTACAGTTGTAATTAAAACTAAAAAGTAACTAAACCCAATAATGCTACACAAGTGGACACTCCAAAACTAGATTAGATTGTTTTTTATAATATTTTTTTATGAAACATTGACAAAGACGGAAGTCTAATTCATAAATGTTGATGAATGCTCATTTTTCATGTTTTTATTTTAAATATTTATAAATTTAACTAGAAAATAGTTCTTATTGTTTTCTTTTTTAATGGTTGCTTAAACATTTTTATCATTAAAAAATGACAATAGTGCTTAAAATGTCTAAAATATCTTTTAAAATATGATGTCAATAGTTACAAAATATCATAAGTAACATAATTAATAATTGTTTTTACTTTAAAAAGAAATTTAAATCAAAAATAAAAATATGTCATGTGAACCTTTTTGATGTCATTGATGATGTTAGATGACCAAATCCATTTTCAAACTGAATGGAACATCTTGCACCATCAATGTAACGCCATCAGCTATGACTAAACTCTCACCTCAGAAACTTTCACTTCGACTAAAGCATAGTCATTTGTTGCAAGTCTCCCTCAAAATAGATTGGACGTTTAGCTCGACCAATCAGTGAAAGGCGTGCCCTATCAAAGAAATACATTTAGGGGAAAGTACAAAAAAACATTTCAAAATAATGCCATTCCAAAGACCTTTTTTAGTAACATTTTCATTAAACTCACTTAACCACATATGATCAATTTCTGAAAAATTCCAATGCCACATCATTTAGAGGCGTGGCCAAAAATGTCTCAAAAATATTACTCATATTTTTTGCGTACTCAAGTGGTTTTTTGAAGAGCTACTTGAGAGATGCTTGAGGTTTCTGTTCAGGAAGTAACACCATTTCAAACCTCCCCCTTACCCTTCTTCCTCCTACACTTAGTCTGTACGCGCCACCCGACCCTGAACGCCTCACCCCCTCCCCCACGGAGAGCCAGCCTCTCCTCCCGGGTGGCTGCTACGCCTCCAGCTACCTGTCGGAGCCATACGTGGGCCCACTGCCCCAGAGCCGCTTCTACAGCCGAGAAGTCACAATGGCGGGCACCCAGCAGCACAAGGACACCCCATCAAGCCCAGGACCCCACTGGTACCTCCCCTCCCAGCAGGCCGTCGCCCCCAACCGCCTAGACTTCACATCGTCCTTCGAGGGCGACTTCAACAACGCTTTCTACAAGCCCTTCCCCTTGCAAACCCCAGCACACCCGGCCCACCCGGCGCTCAGCTACTACCCCGAGCATCCTTTCGCCTCCACCAGCGTGTCCACCCCGACGGGATGGACCGCCACCCGGGCTCCGTCTCAGTATCTGTCCGCCAAACCGGCGGCGGGGCTGGCCTGGTTCCGCCCGCTGTCATCGTCGCCGGGCCATGCCAGACTTTTAGAACCCATCCCGACGACCGACAAGGGGAAAGACGGCACAGCGGATTGGCTGGAGGCCCCGTCGGTCAAGTCACGAGACTCGTTGAACTCGGCCCCCTTTGAGGGCGGTCAAGGGGACCTCAAGAGGAGGAGGTTGTCGCCCTATACGTCCAGCACGGAGAACTCGCCGCCGCCTGATCGCGGCGCTCAACTCTGCGACAAAGACACCGACTATTTTAGCTATTATGTTCACTGAGCCGCCCGCATATCTCCCTTGCCCAGCTATTTGATATCCACCTCTCAGTATGAGTATTATACTTTTTGGCTTCACTTGTTAGATCAGGGGTCTTAAACTGGTCTAAATGTTTTTTTGTTTTTGTGTGTCAACTAAAAAATAAAAAGGAAACAGGTTCAATATCAGTCAACCTAACATATTATTAATGTGAATCTGAGAAAAGACATTAGTTTGTTTCCTGAATTGTGTTAAATAGACGTTTAATGAAAGAACATAAAGGCTCATTTTCTGATTTTATTTTAAACCATTATCAATCAGGAAAAGGAAGATTATTTCCTGACTTGTTTATTCAGGTAAACCAAAAATACATAAAAATAGGCCTGTTTTGCATTTTGTTCTTTTCTGAATTAAATCTTTTCTGAAATTAGAACAAATGGAAGACTGAAAGGTAGACAACAAAATATCTTTCTAAACATGTTCAATATTTATTCAGTATTTCATCCAAATTTTACTTATACTGCGATTAGTGTAATTTTATGTATCGTTTCTTCTAATGCACGTAATTACACTTTCTACCACTAGACGGCGAGACGCTTAGACGTTTGACTTTAGAAGACAGGAAATATATTAGTTAAGCATAGTTGTTGCAAATGCCAATAAACGTCACAATCATAAAGATCTTGGTTTTTAAGCTTACGGGAGAAGCGTATTTAGTTGTGTTTTATAATGCACATCTTTTGGGATGGTTGATGATTCATATTTGTGAGATCATGCATTTATTATTTAGAACCCAAACATTAAAAAACTGTTCAGCCTACTCCTGTTCCAAATGTTACGTTGCAATCACATTCATCTATCTATTGATTATTCATACATGTTTTTTTACCTTTAAAATGTGTCTTCTTGGCAAGTTTTCAATAACATTTTCCTCTTCCATCTTTCATCTTGGAAAGTCATGAAGTAACATTTGTAACTGGATCTGCTATTCTACATCTTTGAGTGAGATTAGTATAGAGACAAATGTTCCCGATTAAAAGTTTTTGGAATACCTCACTCGTGATGTCCCTTCTCTTCAAACCTGTCATCACCACACCTGCGGAAAGCCAAAGTGTTTGTCCATTTTTTTTCAATAAAGATGTCAGTTTTGAATAATTTAAAGAATCGATAAACCAATAATTGTGTTGTGGAATACAGTACACAGTACACGCAAAAAAAAAAAACAAAGTAAAGGAATACAGCAAAAAAAATATACAATTTAATTGTTCTACCAGCCTACCATGGATTCGAACCCAGACCTCACCAGGCTGGCCAAAATGTAATGAATTTTACTATTATATAAATAACGGTATTTAAAAAAGGATAAATAAATAAAAATACACAGACACAATTAGACATATAGACCAATTCATATCTATGACAAAAGTAAAAAATATATGTATTTTTTTTTATATTTTATTTATTTGAAACAACTTTCAAAACTTCCAAGAGAGGTTCCTTCACTTTGGCTTAATTCTCCCCCCAGATGCCCGGAGGAAACGACACATCAGAACATTTGTAGGTGGCGATGCACTAAAAGAGAAAACACAGGTGAACTGATGGTTGGCGACAGTTACTATAGCGACAGGAAGGGCAGTAAGATGCGTTTGAGGCCAGTGGGAAAGACGAATGTCGCATGTCGCGTTCCCTTCTTCTGTGGGCTGAATAAGTGGGTCACTCACACACCTGGAGCTAAAAAGACAGTTGTCACCACTGTAAATGGGAGCTGCAAAGTGACCCAACAGAAGTGAGGAATTATATTTCAACGCCATTGACGGTTGTAAACGTCCTATCCAATTTGGGTGGTAGTCAAATTGAATTGGACCTCTAACACCGTCAATGGCAGGTCAATGTATTAAATGAAGTCACTTTTTAAACTTTTTTTTTTCAATTCAAATTAAGCTTAAAGAAATTTTAGTCAAAATAATTTACTACTCACTTACTGATCATTATGATTTACTTCATATTATTTTTTGTGCATGTACAGGTTGATTGTGAGTCATTTTTTAGTCACTTCACATTTATTCTTGGTTACTTCAAGTTCATTATGTACATTTCCATGAGCAATATTTTTTATTTGCAGCTCCCAGCAACATTCTAAATTATTTTTCTTTATTTTTGTTAATCCATAATATTAAAATGAGTGCACTATAAAGAGTTAAATCATTGTCAAGTGTACATTCCTTAAATGAGTCTCATCTTTGGTCTTTAAAGATTAGTCTTTGTATAAAAAAGAATAAGAATAAAACACATCCACGCTGAAATTCAACAGCGTATCACATGTGCTTGTTTTTCTGGTGGATTTGTGCGCCAAAGTCACCACAATTTTAAAGATGGTAGCTTGGTGAAGCCAGGATCCTCTCGCAGTTTCCAGTAAGTGTCATTTGTCAACCAGACATCACGTCCACAACCATCTTTGGCTTTTCTGAAACATAAACGAATAAACACAAGTTCAGGTTATGCAAGTTGGAGTACATTTTTGTTTATTGTCGGTCCGTTTGTGGAACTGACTTGAAGAAAGCCGGGACGTGTTCCTCTCTTTTCTTGGAGAGTTCCTTCCTCCTTTCCCTCTGCAGTTCCTCGATTTCGTCTTTCTTTTTATCCGTCTCTTCTACTCGGCCTTCCTCTAACATTCTTTGAGAAAAAAAAAACAAGTACAATCGTCAACAACTTTATCTTTGTTACTTTTAGTTTATTTATAACCATATTTTCTCGCACATACATCATATTTGTCTCCAAAAAAATGATGACTGAATCAAGGGTTCGGCTTTTATGCGCACAAAATAGTCGATATGTTTCAGAAAACGTGAAATTTATTTATACAGTCTCTTAGAAATACCAAGTGCAAGTATTTTTATTAAGATGTATTAAGATGTTCCCTAGTCAACTATTTTAAGGCAATTTCAAGGGTACTGCTTATACACGGATGCGGCCAATATGGGAGAAAAAAACTGTTATTTTTGGTTCCCACAGCCATAACAAGAGAAGGAAACAATATAAATGATTATTTTAAAAAAATGAAAAGGAGACAAGCATTTGATGAGAATACAAGAGCATAAGAATGTCATATAGATCTAAAGAAACTGCATTGGTGGAATAATACTTCATATAATAAGTGTGTAAGTCTTCTCTGACCTCTGGTCGGGTCGTAGGCGGCTGTCAGTAAGGGGCAGCAGTGGTTTTAAGTCTTCGGTAAGCTGGTTGAGCTCCATGGCGAAGGTGGAGAAGCCGTAAAAGATGAGGTGGTCTTTGGGTTGAGGAACTGAAGGTGAAAAGGTCTCTTAGGTTAGACCGTTTAAGTAGGACATAGTAGAATCTGTCATAAATAGCCTTACTTGGCTTCCAGATGCATTTGGGGGTGGGTAGGGTGTCACAGAATATTCCCTCATGCCAAAGACCTCCAAAGCGGTGGATGATGCTGCCGGTCTGGTCCAGTACGGTGCCCTGGACCTCATTTTTGTTGGCCTCTGACCCCCAGTAGCGAGACTTCAAGGAGTAGAATCAGAACAAAGTATGTATATATTTAACCACTCAGGTAAATTAAGTGTAATTGAACACTTCTGTAGTATCTGGACTGTGTAGTGCCATATGTAGTGCAATAATTTCAGGTTTTTAGTTACCTTGACAAAAGTAATCTTACAGGTACATGCGTTGCTCTTCAGGTTCCGAATGGTGACTTCCCCGTAATGTTCCAGGTAGCGTTGTTGACTCAAGACGTTGTGGATGCACGTCACTACTTTGTTCCACTCGTAGTGATCTCCACATCTGAGAATGACATCCAAAAAACCTACTGAACTGCCTCACAGGTTCTCCCCATTTTACAGACTTCCGTTTACCTGGGAAGTGTAACGTTGACCATTCCGGTCGGCACGATCTCCAAGGACTTTCCCCAGAACTTGTTCTTCCACCTTTGGTCTGTTTCAACGGATAAAATAGTTATTTTAGATGCTTTCACTTCTGGTTTTAAGATCGGGAAGCTTCACCTTGCCAGAAGGCAAAGTTGTCCGATTCTGCGTGGCAAGCAGAGATGGGAGGATGGTGGCATACCTAATTAAAAAAAAATAAAGACAGAGATTGTCCAAATCTCAAAGGATGATTCTTATAGCAATAACTGCATTCGTAATTTTGTCGCGGTCTACCTGTTCACTGATAAAACGAAATGCCCGGTCCTCCCTAACACATTCGTAGGTCTCCCCTAGGACGGGATTAAAGGGCTTGTAGCGGTTTCGGAAAGTGGCGGTCGAGTATCCTGAGATGGCGAAGGCCGCAATATAGACCTGATGGAGAGAAGTTAGCTACCAATCCGAAAACAACTGATCTAGATCATGTGATTACTATTTCCAATTGTGTTTACCATCCTCTGGTAAGGATCCGCAGTCGCGGCGGCGGTATCAAGCAGTTCACTGTACTCCAGTTCCTCGCAAAGTCGCTGCAACAGGTTGATCGGCTCGTTCAGAGCGGCTGGCATGGACACGCGAGCTAGGTCTTTGCCTATGTTACAACAATGCAGATAGCAAAGAATTTTTGCGCTATTCTCGAGTGTCGGTTTTAGGACGTGGCTGTATACCAATGTTATTATAGAGGATGGCCATGAGGCCCACATGACTGTTATCTGGACACGACGCGGGAAGCGTTGTTCGTCTTCCACTGCTCTTTGGAACCACTCTTTGAGGAGACCTGGAAATGCTAGCGCGGTACTTTCGAGTGGCGGACACTGTCAAGACCAGGAACATGATGTTGTGGGTTGGTGAATACAGACTAGTTTGCCCATTTTAAATTTATATCGGACTCACAATGTCCTTCTTCTGGCTCCGAGTTGGACGTGCTTCCATCGCTCAGTCCCGACTCGTCGGAGACATCGGAGGAGCTCGCTAAGCAGAAGTCGTCGCTAGCATCGAAATACTCGGCCGTTGATTCATCCACCGAGGGAGGCCTGTGGGGTGAACCCGCCCCCTCGGCCCCCTGCTGGAAGAAGATGGGCAGATTGTGGTTTTATGAAAAGCCGATGTGGAGAGATCATTTTACCTCTTCGGTGTGGCACTGGTGGACATTGTTATTTTCCCAAACTTCCTGGAATTTCTGCCTCTCTTGGCTCAACGAAGTGTGGACCGTTTGAAGGGAAGCCAAAACTAAACAGATTAAGGACCCCCAGATTAAGGATTAGGGTTAGGGTTAGGGTTAGTGTACAGTTGCTTTACCTCGCAGGGACACAGCGCAAATGTCCTGCTGCAATTTCTTGCCCTCAGTAGACGTAGCGACATGGGGGGGCGCCAGCTGTGAGTAGACATAGTCCGGGATGGATGGGACGGAAGCGCCAAAGTGGAAGGAGCTATTCAGGGGGCTGGACAGCTAAATCAAAGCAAAACGTAAATTGCTTACATTGTGAATCTCACCCAAAAAAACTGTCAACAAACCATCTCAAGAGGCTCCCTGGGGTTGCTAAAAGGGGCAGAGCTAGACACAGTGCCTTGTATTGATGGCTGGATAGGAACGAATCACAACACTTCACCAATCTGCCCACTAAGAACTCACCGATTTGGTTATCCTACGAACAGGCTTTTGAAATGGAAAAATAACTTTTTGGTCCCGTTACGTTCCCGAAACAACTACACTTAACAATTGACGTCTAAATGACAATTAACAGCTGCGCCCCAATATTTTTGTCCATATATTTGACTTCTCACCATTCCAAGGGCTTCCACTCTTGACAAGGTACGAGAGTGACCCCAAACCCTTGCTGCTTTTTGCTTCTTTGGTTTCTCCAGAGAAATATTCTGTATGTAAACACAAAATCAAGCTTTTAAAGTGCATTATTACAATAAAAATAAGGACAAACAACCACACGCCACCACCTGTGTGCTGATAATGCGCTGAAGTTCCCCATTTGTGAATGTCTGTCCTGCCTCTAGCGTCTGCAGTTTCTGGATTAGACGGTTAAGCTCGGAAAGGTCCAAATTGCAACGGTTCAGTTCTGGAAGAAGGTCAAGAACTGTTGTAGCTATTGTTTTTTGGTGGAAAGAAATTCTGGAGGAGTACCTTGAGCGCAATTGTCGGGAGACGGACTCTGCTGCAGCCATGCTGTCACTTTGCTGTCCACGGCTGCCTTGGACGAGGGCTGAGGGAAACACTTTGGCTGACCGCCGAGTAAGACGGTATCGGATGTGAGCGTTAGTAGGTGTCCATTGTTTTGGACGCAAGCATGCGCCAATGCAGCTTCGCTCTTCTTGTATGAACGATGCGCCTGAAGCTTGGTCACCCAAATGTAGAAGAGCTCGTGGCTCTTGGCCTTTAGTAGCAGAGGAAATATTGATAAAAAAAATTTCCTGATATTAAATATGGGTTTTATCTCCTTTAAAGTGCTACAGTTAGCACTCAAATGCAAAGGCTGATAATAATTTACTAGAAATGTTAGCTAGACAAACGCACTATGCATACTGTAGTTTTTTCCGTATTTTTTTTCACTATATAAATACAGTGTGTCAGCAAGCAATGTACCTAAACAGTCAAGATGTTAGCTTCTACTGTGAAAGCTACAGAATATTGAATTTAGTGCATACTGATTGAGCATCCTGTCCATTTAGGAGACATTTTTTGACTTTTAAGTGCGCACTATGTGAGTACATATATGTATGTTTCATTTAAATAGCTTAAAAAGGGGGAATTATCACTAATATGGGGAGCAATTAGCCGAGTTGACATGTATGCATTATGGTTCATATACCCTAACTACACATTCTGTAAGCAACTGCTATTCTGGCCCTGCATTAGTATTATCATTTTTTTAAACATAAAAAGTGGATGTTCACCTTCATGTGATACAGAATGTCCCCTGCATCCAAGTCAATACGGTTGGACTTCTTGTTGATGGACATGACTGTGCTGCTTATGTCCAGAGAACCTTGCACTCTACCAATGGACACCTGTTAAAAGTCAAGTCAAAATAGGACATATTAGTATTGGCATTACCACTACATTCAGTAGTTAGGTTGTCTAAAAATTGTGTTCATATGTGCTTACATCTTGTTGATTTTTGCAATATCGCAAGGTTCCTCCCTCTAGGACAAAGTATCGCTGGGTAACCAAGAAGACTTATGTTAGAAAAAATGAAAAAGTGGATACATTTTGTTGTGTTTTTACCTTGTGCCAGCCTTTAAGTGGCCATTTTCTCCTTTTGAGAAGATAGCCTTCACAGACACCAGGAATTTCCTGTGGATGTTCACCCGGGTTGTTTCCGTCCAGTTGGACGTCATCCACAACCTCCCAGTCTTTAATCAACTGTGAGAAATAAATGGATTTGGGGACCATCTTGATGGGAGTCGGAGTTCTTTTACACTTTGATTTACCTGACGGGAATGTCGAGATGACAGCGTGCTACTGCTACGCGAGTGAGGACCTTTGGTCCACGTGGGCGACGACTTCTCCAGGCCGCTCGCCACCGACTGGCTACGATTAAGGGCGGAGCCATAGGAAGTCATTTTGTGCTGGTTACGATTTGAAGCAATGGACAACGGCAAGCACCTATGGAATCAAAAATGGCATCAGTTATCACTGGATGAACACTAATACTTTTTTTTTACAATGACAACATTTACATACAGACATTTGTCCATTTTTTGACTTGTTTGGCATATTTTCCATACTATAAGTCCATTTTTTTCTCTCTCTGACCACTTAAAGCCTTTTTTAATGGTATAGTTATCCACAAAAACTATAAATGTTACATTAACAGATTCCTAGTAAGTCTGTTGTTCTCAATGTAACTATTTTTACTTTAAATGGTATTTATTCATGGTTTCTAATCAAAAATTGCCCTTCCTAAAATACGATATATATAATGTTTTTCTCTATATAATGCATTATTTGGGTGGTGAGACTCTTAGTCCGAAAATTTCGGTAATGTAGGTGTATAGAGTTGTATAAACTGCATAAAATGTTATATTTTCGTATCCAGACTGTTTTTGAGGATTTTCATTAACAAAGGATTGACCAAATGATTCTTTATCATCCTCTCATATTGCACTCGATCTTAAGACGAGATATAAAAAGCTGCAAAATCTCCCAAGAATTCATTTTTATAGCCCTCTAAAATGCCTTTAGAGATAGAATCTACAAAAAAAGATATACAGTATGAAAAAAGATATACTTTATGAGCACCTTTGGGTTTTTTGAACACATTTACATGGATTTTGGTAACAATGTTACTGTACAAAAACATGGAAATAGTTATATTAGCTTTATAATGAACATTGCATTGCAAGGCATCAAATTGCAAGGCATCAAATTGCAAAGTGAACGGACACGTGCCGCTATTAGCGTCTCGCTAGTGGGACGGCCGCCAGATGGATTAGGCGACCAACTTTGTCCTAATTGGTTTTTCAAGGAGTCTTTTTTAGCAACACGAGTCACTACATGCTATATTGCACAGACTCGCATGACACAGGAGCACAAAAATTGACATTTTTGGAAAATTTATTTGCATTTGTTTGTGTATTGGGCACATAGACATAACTCCAATTTAAATATTACATGGGTCACGTTTAGTGCACAAGATTTCATTTTTTATGAATGTTAGTCGTGCTGAACAATCTAAAACGTGAGTGACGGTGTTTTCCGTGTTCCTCCTGGTGGTTGTTTCAATTCTTTTGAGTCTCGTGTTACATAAGCGGGATGAGAAGAAGTGACCTGGCTTGAGGGGGAAACGGGATGAGAGGATTTGTCGGTGAGCTCGCTCACACACAAATCTCTACAAGATGAGTAACTTTACTTTCTGACAACACCAGTGGAATTATGCATATATTTGACAACTAAAGGAACCCAATGGAAATGTAGACATCTGTTTGCAAAATACAAACTGAAAAAAGGGTAGTAGAAATTGTTGATTAAAAATTACCTCCTTGGAAGAATCCATGTTTTACCCCCAACTGGTTTTCCCTACAAACAAAATAAAATAAATGTTTTATAATGATATAGTAAAAAAGCAGGGGTAAAAAATTTACAAATATGATTAATTGATCAATTTTATACTTGGTGTCAAACTTGATGTCTGGGGACATTTTTGTGCAAAAAAATGACTATCCATCAAATGAATGTTTTTGTTAAAATACCAGATTATTGTCATTTTTGGAAAGATTGAGATAACACAAATACTTTAGTTTTGTTTAGTTTAAAAAAACAACAACATAACACTTTTAACATGGCTTGTTTCACATAAAATACACGTTTTTTGATGTGCGAATGTATTCGTGAATCCAAATTTGATCTCCACCGGGGCTAAATGAAGTGGATGTCAATGTCATACATTAAAAGATGAATATTTACTATCATTGGCAAAACTGTATGACACCACCTTGACCTTTTTCGGCAGATGTCAGCGCTTTCATTTCGGCGTGCGGTTGTTGGAGATAAGCTAATATCAACACACAATCTCATTTGTGCGCACCACAAATGTTGGTTACTCGTGAGATAAATTCCACTGTTCAGTTACTCGGGTTTACTGACTTGATATCAAAGTGGATGATTTCATCTAAAGCCTTTAAAATGACCCCAGACCACAAGACCCCCCCCCCCCCCCCCCACACACACACACACACACACACACTCACAACATTCACAGACTTGTTTTTAACAAATATGGTAAAGTTAATTCATTTTATATGGACATATTGCGAAACCTCATACTATACTTATCGGTAAAAAGGCATTTTTTTAAACTTTAAGACAGATATAAAGTCATTGACATTAATGGATGCCAAATCCATTGGAAGAGGGAGGGTTGGCATCAAATAAGCAAATTCATTCCAACCCTAACATTTTAATACTGATGACTAATTTGTTTAAAGAATTTGAATTTAGTTTTCAAAAGCCACATTATTTGATGTTTAATGTTGTGAATGGTAGCCAATACATTAATTTTTGTATTTTTGACAATAAAAATTTAGGTAAACATTCTAATATGGCCAATGAGTCAGCATTATTTCAATAAACATCAGCACTCGAATATTTAATAAACAATTACTGTTAAATGTACAAATGGTAAATATCATGTGCAATAATTTTCTATTATTTAAATAACCATGAAAGCAATTCAAATTTTAAAAAAAAGTTTAGAGTCATTTATTTCATTTATTTTTACCTATGCCCCCCCCCCCCCCCCTCTCAGAAAAATATATATTCTGGATTATTGTTTTAAAACCACAATTACTGTCAACAAATGTAACAGGTTACATAAAAAGTATTGCAGCAATCTTGTATTTTTGAAAGATTAACATAATCCTATCAAATGTTTCCATTCAATCATAACAATAGAAACAAATCATTGTCCAATATTAAAAATGTCATATCATATCATAAACTGTTACCTGAGTATTCAGGTGCGAGGGGGTCCAATAGAAATAGAATTATGAAATCCAGCAGGTTTCTCGTTCACTTCCATGCACGCGAAATAGAATGCGCGTTCACGAGGCGCACACCAGGACGTGATCCGCATTAGCTGGAATTACAGCAGGGGAGCAGGTGGGGAAGGGGGCGGGGTTTATGGTCCACCTTCTTCACTCGTTCACCTCAGATTAGGTTGTTCTAATCTGAGATTAGTACTTCAAGAGTTGTCATTTTTTGAATGAATCTGTCACAGGTTGCCCTCTAGCGGCCACAAGGCTTTATCACAACTCAATTGCATGCAACACTTCAAGAATAACATTGATTGATTTTTAATTTATATTTAACTCATTGTCTGACATTTACACTGAAAGACAGCACAGGATAAACAATCATAAATTCTGGTTGTGACATCATCACCTGAAAATCTGGACCTTCTTTAATGCAGTTTTGGATTTAATAACTATGAAATGATAAGAAACAGGCACAATTGTTTTTTTTCAACATGTAAAAATACATAAACAAAGTCACCATTTAACAGCACCTGTGTCCATGTCCAGTTTTCCCATGTTCAAAATGTACAACATTAAACAACTATTTAAAATGAAATGGTACATATTACCTACAAAGCCTTATAGGTTGTATTTTGGTGAATATTTTTCCTGTTTCGAACTGTTTTTTAAACTTTATTTTCTAATGATATCACTTATATTACATACTATAAGATAATACTTTAAATCACATTTGTATGTTTAATTTATTCACATTTTGTGCTTTATTTTCTAAGATAAATGAAGGGCGGTCCCGCGGATGAGTGATTAGCGCATCAGCCCCATAGTTCTGTAGTCCTGGGTTCGAATCTGTACCCATCTGCGGAGTTTGGAACTTCCTCCCACATTCCAATCACGGGGAGAGTCGCTGGTAAGCCCAACAACCCTCACCACGCCGCTGATGTTCGCCCAATTGGGCGTCTTCGGGCACTTTGGTGAAAACGATACGGTCATGAAGCCTGTTGGTCTGACCCTGCCAGAACTCCATCAGATGGGGCTTCACTAAGTAGCCACCCCTGGTGGAAGAAAGAAAAATAATGATGAAAATGCTCCAGTTTTATCGTAATCGCAAGTGTACAGCTGTGAGCAAACATTTTAAAAGGTAGTAAATTTGACATTAAAATTGCATATACTTCACATTATTAATACACATAATTCATTATGTTTGTTGGAGTAATTGTGTTTACCGAGTAGGTCTAAATATACAGTAATACCTTGACATAGGAGTGTCCCAACATTGGAGAAATTTGAAATACGAGGAAAATTAAGAGTAAATTTTTGCATTGCGATACAAGACAAATTTGAGATACAAGCATACCAGATGCTTTTCAATGTTTTTCCATTGTAATATCCAGTTCTTTGTGTTTTTTTCAGAGGGTAGGAATGGATTAATTTGTATTTAGTTCTTTTTAATGGGAAAAATTGATTCGATATAAATTGACATACGAGCTGGGTCCCAGAACGTATTAAGCTCGTATCTCAAGGTATTACTGTAGATATACAATGAGTGAAAATACTCACCAATAATCTGGCATCGGCACTTGCGTGTCCTTGTACTTTGCCTCCAATTCTGCATTCTTGTCCCTCAGAAACTAAAAGATGCATGAGTTTGCAAATGTTTTGAAACGATTGAAGCGTGGTTGCATTTCTTACATTTCTGTCTGGAACCGGCGTGCTTTGCCTGCTCACCACCGCCCCAATCTGGCTGCTCTTCGGCCTCGAGTGGAAGTAATCGCAGGAGCTTTGGTATGGGATGCGTTCCACCTCCCCTTCAATGCGGATCTAACAGGTCAAACCTCTTCAGGTGAACAAGCAAGTTAGCAAAACATAGACATGAATGTTGTCTTACCTGTCTGTTCAAAGGCTCCCAGTAGAACACCAGACAAGCGTGAGGGTTACTTTCCTGCAAATGGGTGACATCGATGTTAGAGGTCACGAAAGGTCAAAGGTGATAACCACTCACCAGCTCGGATCCCTTGCGGCTTTCGTAGTTGGTGAAAAATCGGAAACCGTCGTTGCTGTAACCTTTGAGCAGAACCATCCGGCCGGATGGGCGTCCTTCTCTGGATCACATAGATTTGAAGATGAGTGAAAATGTTGGAAAAGGAGTTGAAGATGTTGCTTACTTGGTCGCCGTGGCAATACACATGGCGTTGGCCTCGCCCACTTCGGGACATTTGGTGGCTTCGTCGAACCAGCTTCCAAATTGCTTGATTGGGTCCAGAGAGGTCAGTTGGTTCTCCTCAAAACACTGAAGCGAAAATATTGCATTCAGGTCATTATTCATGCATTGCCTGCCATTGACAGAGATAGGCGCCCTATCAATTTTGACTGGGGTCTGGCAGCAATGGTTCGCTCGCTTCCATTGAAAATGGATTGGACGTCTATCATTGTCATTGGGAGCCACTGATTGGACAGGCATTATAAACTGGAAGGTTTACCTCTTCGTCTCCCTTGTATTTCTTTCTCATATCACTGAGGTCCATGTTAGAGTTGAAAAACGTTGTATTTAAGTGGAAAAGACGCGCATAAACACGGCGTTGGATGCTTGTTGGAGTCAAAAGTGTCGCTGGATTTGCACCAATTAATGTATTTTGTACCGATGAAAGTGCACGTCTCATGCTTGTCCCCGGTGTGACGTAGCGGCATGGCTCGCTTTACGTAAATTTATGATCTACGTTTTGTAACATGGGTTAATGTATAACTTTATTTTGAGAATAGATGGTCATTTTTTTAGTCAACTGGTGTCGTTAAAAAGGATAAAATTGACAAAATAATAGTGGATGACAAAACGTGCTGAATTTCACATTGTGCTACGTTCAAAGAACATCGTTGCAAAGAAATTTGTGAAGAATAAAAGGAGAGGGGCCAAGTTGGACCGTATCAAAATGCCAAAATAAGTGCTTTTTAAAACAATTGTATCCCATCTCTAACGGGGTTTAGTCTTTTTAGGCAAAAATTATGACTTTCACAAATGGTATAAGGATTAGAAAATTATTTCCCGTAACATGGAAAGGGTCCCTTTCTCGCGTCACTTCCTGAAGACTTTTCCTGTCAACTATGGCGGCGACCTTGTGTGGGAAATTATTACCTAAAAAAGGTAATGTAATAGTTGGAATACGGCCTTTTATTCCGTGTGGATTTTTTGTCAACTATTCAAGAAGTATTGTTCCTAAATTTGGGGTGTTCCTTACATTACTGGTACACTACTGCAAACCAATAAGCCAATTTAGTTACCATGTAAAATTCTCGTTAATCAAAGCGATGGTTCAGACAATAAAATATTAATATTCAATATGGAACGGTTTTTAATAAGGTGACTACATTTTGCACCTATCATTTAAATGAAAAGTACATTTTCGCACACCGCTGACTTGTTGTTAATGACGTCATTGTTGACGTCTAATTTAACGTCACTGGGGGCGTTAACCCAATTTAAAAATATATATATATATAATTATAATAAAAATTTTGTTTAAGTGTAGTATGGAGAATTGTTCTTGTTTTTTTATAACCACTCCACAAGAATAAAAGACATAATTTTGTCTCGACTAAAAATAAACTCTTATTTGCATTATATTTATCATGATATTTGCTAAAGGAGAATAAAATGTATTTTTTTTGCATTTCTGATTATTTTATCATCTATTATACTGTCAATAAAAACACAAGCAAGCAAAACTAGTTGGTTTATCTGACTGTCTTTCTTCCAGGATGGCTCCCCCTGACCCAAAACATTCGACACGGTTCCAAAGCCGTCACCCGGCATCGAAAACCGATGCACTTCCTCAAACAAAAACTGATGGCCGTGACACAGTACATTCCCCCTCTACCTGCCGCTCCCCACGGCGCTTACCCATCACCAACCAAAGTTTCCCAAGAGCAGGTAACAAAATTCATCAACACAGTTTTTCCAAGCCTTTATACATATGAAAAAAATGTCTTGTGTGTAGGAGAGCCCTTTGATGAGGTTGTCCAAGCGAGACCTAGCGTCTGTCTTCCATGACTGCAAAATGGTGGCTGTGGTGCAAAACAATGGGTCCACTTCAGCTGACATGATGATGCTCAAAAACAGGCTTCACAAGCACAACATGAAGGTCAAGTTCTTCCCTAACCAGGTGAATAAATAAAGCCGTCGGTAAGGTTAATTGTTTATACAAATAGTGCCCTGTTTTGAATTTCTAAACTAGTGGTTCTCAAAGTGAGTTGCAATTAGTCCCTTTTGTTTGTTATTGTATATAATTTGAACCGAAAAAGATGGGATTGTTTTACAAATATGAAATATTTTTACATATTTATATATAAATATATAGTATTTATGGTAGATTGCATTATTAAATAATTCTTATACAATGTCAAAGCAGTATTTATATAAAATATATATCAAAAGTGATAATATTCAAACTGTAGCTTATGATATTAAGCATCATAGTATTTTATAGATATTTTCTGAAAATTAGGGTCTTCCATTAACCTTTTTTTTAGCTAATTCAGTGCCATCGACGATAGTAAATATCCAATCAGGTGGCTGGTTTAAATTTAAATAAGTTGCCCAATGCCGCCAACCCTCCAACTTTAAATGAATTGGACGTCTACTACCAATAAAGTAATTTTCGTCCCATTTGAAGCTTTAAAAAGCCACAGGATTGGACGTTTAACACTGACAATGGCAGCCATCGATTTAATTCCAACTGTCCGATAATGACATGATTCATATTTCGAGTTCAGGTGATGCATTCCTTCCTCCGCGAGAGCATCTACAGCAACATGGCGCCTCTTTTTATTGGACCCACGGTGCTTTTAGTCAGCAAGGAGCCTAAAGTGAGGGAAATGCTGTCCACCCTGCGAAACAGTCCGCAAATGGTTCTTTTAGGTAACTCCTTTCATCACTTTTTAGTACTACTCTATGAAGAAAATTCATGACACCGTTTTCCTATTAGGAGCGTGCATCGATGACACACTGCTGAGTCCGCACGGTGTGGCGAGCTACGGCAAGCTGCCTTCGCTCACCGCGGTTCAAGGTCAGCTGGCTGGCGGCCTGGCCGCGCCGATGTCACTCACCGCCAGCTTGATGGGACGACACCCCGCTCACTTGACGGCGTTGCTCCGACAGTATGTGGAGCAGCAAAATAAGGATGTGTGACCACTGTTCACTAAACTGTTGCCTTCGTTTTTTAAATGTTTTTTCTATTTGTCATCATGTCAATATTGTTTTCATTAAATATGTTTTGTGCCCCATGATTTGATACAGTATTTATGTCATCATTCATTTTCCATATCGCTGAGCCTCACAAGAGTTGCAAGGGGTGCTGGAGCTTATCCCAACCAACTATGGGCAATTGGTGGCTAGCCAATTACAGTGCACTCATTTTAATAGTTGAAATATTACACTGTATCTGAATAAGATACTGTAGTTTTTGAACCTGCTTTAAAATTTAAACATAATCTTTTTAAATTGACTATTTGTTTGAAATTACTTTTGAACTAACTTGAATCCAAGCATTAAGATTGTAATTATAAGCACATTTTCCACAATTTTGATTCACTTTCACAAAAAACTGCCTGACAGGAATTTGAAAAAAAAGTTATTTTATTTAAACATCATTTTGGTGGAAAAAAACTAACATTATTTAGTAATTCTGCAGGCCACACTCAATTTTGCACATTCAATTTTCAGATCATGGTATATATGAGTAAAATAGAATCATTTATTCATAAATTAGGCCTGATATTAGAAAAGGGTGTATCTTACAATCAATTCTTATTTTCAATAAGGACAACTCTCAAGAACCAGCTTTCAATCACGTACTTTTAGTGTGACTTTTCTACTAAAAGAAAACACAAGACAACCTTTTGTGATAAATCCCAAGTGCAACAAGTGCATCTGAGTGTCAATATGAGGAGTGTGCGGGAAAAGCACGGACAACAACAGAATACTAAATGAAGAGGCCTTCGACAGTGAGGTTGTGCTAGATGCCCCCTTGGCTTTCATTACTTGCAGCGCCTTCTGTTCAATCAAATCATTACTCAGAGACACCAAGACAAGGTGTTTGCGACGCAAGAAAATCGACAAATCTTCAAGGCTTTATGGCTTTGGACGTGCTTGAAAATGTTTCTTTTAAAATCATACTAAACTGCGAATAGAATAATTTTAAAAATATATTTTAAATTTTTGTATTAACTCAAATCAGTGTATTTTTTTAACAACAGTTTATTAGTCAAAGCTTTTTTCCTGTTCAAATATGTATTTATATACATGACAGTATCATAGAACAATTACTATCATGATAAACAATAATAATCCATGATAATTAACACATTTTTACATTATATTTATGTTTTTTTCTCATATTAGTCACCACAATATTTATCATGTTTAATAATCTACCCTTTACATGATCATATCATGTACTAAATATCAAAATTTTGAGTCAGTAACACACAAATTTGACTTATTCAAAAATGTAGAACACATTTTCAGCCAAAATTCAATATATTATGAAGAAAAAGTGTTGCTATTTTAGCAGTAATTGTAAAAACATGACTAATAATTTGATTTATTTGCAAATGAGGCGCTGATCAACTCAAGTAGAGTTAAAAACAGGTATTTTCCTTCTGGAATATAAAAATGTACATAATAATATTTCATGTTACACAGCATTTATTCCCTGCAGCTCATTATTTTTGTGACGTCACCAGTGAAGGTGGAGCGGGTCCTGCGTTTTTTTTTAATTTTTTGCTCTCTGCACATTCCAGCTTGGCTGGAAAATAGTAAAAAAAAAAAAATTTAAAAAAAAAGGAGTGACGTGTGCGCGCACCTTTAGTGTGAGAGCCACCAGCACAGCACGCAAAAACATTCATCCCAATCAGGTGCTTTGCCATGTAAGTAAAATTGCTTTCCTTACTATATATGCATGTGTGTAAATGTTGTTTTTCTTTGTCTTTGGAGGAGAAATATGTCAAATAATGCTGATGGGATTATGATTGAGGTATATTTGACATTCATGAGATCAGAAATGGAATTGTAAAAAAGATGTCTTTGTGTCCTATAATGATGGAAATACGTGGTTCAACTGGAGGGGAAATATTAAAGTATGTATCTCAAATATTCTTCATTAGCTTCATAGGGTCAGTGACTATTTTGGTAATTAAAAAAGAAAGGTCACTTATCCTTAGTGTTTTTTCATATACCTGTGTACATTAGATTTTTATTATGATATATATTTTTTGTTAATACAGTGTTAATTGCAACTAAATTAAATGATAAAAAAATAATGATTCTGCTTGTTACTTAATAAGACGCTGGCATACAAAGTAACCTTTTGTAAAATTAATTTTAAATCTCTGTTTGCATAGGTCAAGCAAGACTTAATCTAAGCTTTTATTTAGCTTTTATTTTCATTCTTGTGTTTAATATGTATAAAATATTTAAAATTGTACTATATGGGAATAATATAGTGTGTTTGTCAAAAATGCCATAGTAAACAACTTTGGTTATGTACTATATTAACATTACTACAACTCCAATTCTGTCAGTTAGTCCATCTTGAAACATGCTCTTTATATATAACTAGATTTTAGTATTCTACACACTAATTATTTTTCTTCTATTGATGGTGTTGGGTATTCCATGCATTTTTTCCCACTTTCAGAACAATTGATCACCATGGATGGGACAAGGGACGTAATGACCATAATTTGTCTGATGCTTGTCAAACTCCCCACGGTTAGTTGAGCCTTTCTCCTTTTTACGTGCAATATCTAATATTCCGGAAGGACCTTTAAATGGACCGTTTCACAATGTTTCTATAAATGCCAGGGTGGCAGAAAGTGACTATGATAATACAGTGTGCTTGTTTCTATTTTCACACTTTCATTTTCTTACATATCTTCCCCTTAATGACACTTCTTTGAATAGTCCTTCATTTTCATTACCACTTGTGCTAAAACTGCCTTGTTGTTAATAACAACCCTTCTTTGGCAACACGTCATTGGCCACTTGAACAAAACTGTCTTTGGTAAAATGTTTTGATCAAAACAAACAGAATAAGTTACTTAGGAGCTATGACATTTACAGTGCTCAATCCACACAGCTCACCGCTTGGTGTGATGGGGAAGAAAATAGAGGCTTAATATCGGCGGTATTCGCGTTGGGGCAATTTTCTACACCACATGCATTGCCTTTTTTCAGATGGAATTGAACGTTCTGGGGGAAAAACATTGGCTGCCACAGCAAAGAAACTAAATGCATGAGAAGCTGCCCACGACAAAGTGAGCATTTGCTTACATCTTTCCCAGGCAACAGCAAAATGGCATTGCTCTTTTGATTTGTTTTACAAAAAAAGGACTAGGGTAATGATAGTAGTAGTTGCAGTAGTAGTAGTAGTAGTAGTAGTAGTAGTAGTAGTAGTAGTAGTAGTAGTAGTAGTAGTAGTAGTAGTAGTAGTAGTAGTAGTAGTAGTAGTAGTAATAGTAGTAGTTGCAGTAGTAGTAGTAGTAGTAGTAGTTGCAGTAGTAGTAGTAGTAGTAGTAGTAGTAGTTGCAGTAGTCGTAGTAGTAGTAGTTGCAGTAGTAGTAGTAGTAGTAGTTGCAGTAGTAGTAGTTGCAGTAGTAGTAGTAGTATTTGCAGTAGTAGTAGTTGCAGTAGTAGTAGTATTTGCAGTAGTAGTAGTATTTGCAGTAGTAGTAGTAGTAGTAGTTGCAGTAGTAGTAGTTGCTGTAGTAGTAGTAGCAGCAGCAGCAGTATTAGCAGTAGCAGTATTAGTAGTAGTAGAAGTAGCAGTAGTAGCAGCAGCAGTATTAGCAGAAGTAGTAGTAGTAGTAGTAGTAGTAGTAGTAGTAGTAGTAGTAGTAGTAGTAGTAGTAGCAGCAGTAGTAGTAGTAGTAGTAGTAGTAGTAGTAGTAGTAGTAGTAGTAATAGTAGTAGTAGTAGTAGTAGTAGTAGTAGTAGTAGTAGTAGTAGTAGTAGTAGTAGTAGTAGTAGTAGTAGTAGTAGTAGTAGTAGTAGTAGTAGTAGTAGTAGTAGTAGTAGTAGTAGTAGTAGTAGTAGTAGTAGTAGTAGTAGTAGTAGTAGTAGTAGTAGTAGTAGTAGTAGCAGCAGCAGCAGTAGTAGTAGTAGTAGCAGCAGCAGCAGTAGTAGCAGAAGTAGTTGCAGATATATAAACAAATATAGTCAAAATTGATTTGGATGCCTATTGTTGTCACTGGTTAATAGTAAAAATAAAAATAAAAGAATATAGTATTTGGAAACCCCCATCTTTACTTACATATCCAATCTGTTTAATGTTAGGAGTACATGCCATAACATTCAATTATCCCCCCGATAATACCTCCTGATGAAAAGGTCTATATAACGCCCAGCAGGTCATTAAAATTACTACCTGTTCCCTTTCTGTCAATTGGAAAATGTAATTACAGATCGACATGGCCAGCGGGAAAGTGCTGGAGGAAACATATTACAAATGGGTGCAGTATAAGGACAACTGTTTCAAGATGATTGAAAATGAGCCAGCGCAAGGTACATTATCATGTATTTCTTCAAGCAGAAGGTCCCTTGCTGTTATTCAAAAGATCATCATTGGAGGGCTTTCTTCTTATGTTGTTTCCATCTTGCAGCTGGCTTGTTTTGCAAAAGGAATTTTGATAGATATGCCTGCTGGCCAGATTCCCCCGCTGGGTCGCTAGTCAATATCTCCTGTCCGTTCTACCTGCCCTGGTATGATCAAGGTAGGTAGATTTTTGAGTCGTAGTCAGTCGGCAGTGACAGGGATAGACATTAAGTCCAATCCATTGGAGTTCGATTGAGCGGACATTGGTTTTGTGTATATATTTTTAAATCAAGTTGTTTTCATTTAAAATAAAAAAAAAATACTGCACATGGGCTCGACCAAGGATGTCAGACTGACATGTCATAAATGAATCAGTTAAAATTTAGATAATTGGAAGACAAAATAAAATTAATTATTATTCTTAATGACAGTTTCACACGGCATGGTGTATCGACGATGTGGGGTCGACGGTCTTTGGGAGCGTGACCATGGCGGCCATGTCTGGAGGAATAAGTCCCAATGTGAGGAGGAAAAAGACGTCCTATCTCAAGAGGTATGACCCTTGTATGATCACTCAATGTGAATTCAAGTGAAATGTTTCAATTTGAAATGAAACCGGCCTATGATGTTTTTCAGATGTGGTTCCAAAAAATGATGTTGAGCTTCAGAACGTTGTACACAGTGGGTTATTCCCTGTCTCTCTTCTCTCTCATAACTGCTCTCATCATTCTGTTGAGCTTCAGGTAAGCCATCCGGCACAGAAAATGGCTCTTCAAACCTGCTTGTGTCAATTTAGGTCCACTAATTAACAACTAATACACTGAATCCACAACTATTATGAAAGTGGATTGTGTGGAGATAATATTCACCTAAATTGGTCTTTTTAGGTACATTTTGTAAACCAAAAAGGAGATTAGATGTGTGCATGTGTGTGTGTGTCAATGAACTATTCACTAAAGTGGGGCATGATAGGGGTATTAAAGGGTCAAATTTTGAAATGCCGTCAACTGGAGTGATCACTGTACTTGAAGGGATTAAAATATATATACTATAAATACAAAAAATTAATTATTTTTAAAATCTGGATGAAAGCAGATGGTAATGTAATGAATGATTCCAATGAAGTATTCACCAACATCTGCTTTCACTTCAGAAAATATTCCTCATTCATTCACTTCCGCTAATAATGTACAACCTATACTTTATTTTTCTAGCATAAATGCTCAGCTTACTTTATATCTGTTCTTTGATAAAGTAATGCTTCTTTAACCACCATAATATTCAGTTTCCTATGTTGTGATGCAATTACGAACCAAAAGCCAGACTCACAATGGCAGTATTTTGTGGTTACCCCCCTTGCCATTTGCTATCTCAAATATAAAGAAAATTGCCGGTTTTTTAAGCTTGCGGGTCATTTTTAAGAGTACTACCGTGATTCTAGGACAGATAATTCCAATAATTTGTTTGGTCTGAAAAGGAAATTGCGCTGCACACGCAACTACATCCACGCCAACCTCTTTCTGTCCTTCATCCTGCGGGCCGCGTCCGTCATCGTTAAGGACACCATGTTGGAACGGCACTGGGGAAGGCAAATTATCAGAAGCGCCGACGTGAGTGAGATGCTCAGCCATCGGGTGAGTGTCGACTCTCTTATCGGCGCCATCGGCTTGGGGAAGTTGGGCAACGTGTGGATTTGTGTGCCCGCCATACAGGCCGCCATCGGCTGCAGGATATCCCAAGTACTTATGCAGTACTGTGTGCTGGCCAACCACTATTGGTTCTTTGGAGAGGCCATTTATTTGTACTCGGTGCTGATTGCCTCGGTGCTTGTCGACAGTAAAAAGTACTTGCCGTTGATCTGCCTGGGCTGGGGTAAGTCGAGGCCAAGAGAAACTATACAATCAAAATAATCAGCCTGTGCTTTGAAAGCTATTTGGGTATCCATCAAGCGTATACTGTAGAGGATCAAAAGGAAATGAGGAAGATAATAAGATTTGAATTAATAATGAAGTCAATGAAAGGATCAAGAATGATAGGAATAACAAGTGAAACAGGCAAAAAAAAGCCATACAATCAAACTAAATAAGAATTGAAAACTGAAATACGCAAAGTAGAGTACAAATATTTCATTATATAAATTAAATATTAGCAAAAACCTAAACAGAGTATTCATTGATTAATTTTTCACTCACACTCATACCTAGGGGCAATTTTGAGTGTCCAACCAGCCTGGTAGGAAACTGGAATACGCTAACCACTTGTGCATTGCGTCTCCCTAAACAGTTTATATAAATAGAAATTAAAATGAATGAGTGATTTAAGGACTAAAAAAGAAAAGACACAAAATGAGAAATAAAAAAAAGAATTATATCATAAACCTAACTGAAGAAAATACTAAAAGAAAATAGTATAGTATTCAAAATACATGAATACAAGTCAAATCTATAAATATTCATTCACCTTGAATAAAATAACTACACAAATAATGAGTATTTTCCCAATTGACATTTTTACGTACTATACATAATACATACCTTCATGTATATATATATATATATATATATATATATATATATATATATATATATATATATATATATATATATATATATATATATATATATATATATATATATATATATATATATATATATATATATATATATATATATATATATATATATATATATATATATATATATATATATATATATATATATATATATATATATATATATATATATATACTGTTAATGTAATAGTCCAGCCATTGTGTGCTTTTTGTTGTTGTTGTTGTTTTAGGAACCCCCCTTTTCTTTGTAATTCCTTGGGTAGTAATGAAGATACTGAAAGAAAACAATGAGTAAGTCCTTCCACCATTTCATTTCTTTTTAATTATTTTACAATTTGTCATATTTATTTCTCACTTAATATACTTTTCATTGCATTGACGGAATTCGACTTGAAAACAATTGATCATGAGGCTTTGTTTTTCTACACAGATGTTGGGCTGTCAACGAAAACATGAACTACTGGTGGATCATCCGTTCCCCGATTCTTTTCGCTTCACTCGTAAGTACCGCAATCGATATTCGACATATTCACGGCCCAAAAAATCCGAGTCACCTTTCTGGCACCAGGTCAACTTTCTGATTTTCGTCAAGATTCTGCGAGTGATTCTGTCCAAGCTTCGGGCTAACAACCAAAGTGACTACTCTGATTACAAACGGCGGTATGTTATCACTCATTCGTGGTATAGAAGTAAAAGCTGTGCTGAAATGGTCACTTTTTTTCACTCAGGCTCGCCAAGGCAACGTTGACGCTCATTCCCTTGTTTGGTACTCACGAGGTCATATTCATCTTCATAACAGACGAACAAACGGCGGGGGTTTTGCGCTACTTTAAGATTTTCTTCACGCTATTTCTGAATTCCTTCCAGGTTGGTTGAACATCTTGTATAATCAGGTGCACATCCAAGCGTGGTGATCTTCACTACGCTTATTATCCTCCACACAATAGGAATAATAATTAACATAACCATGTTTTAAACCCTTCATGCTTGTATGTACATTCACCTTGTTGGTTGTCATTGGCGTCCAATCTATTTTGACTCATAGAGGGTGAATGAGCGGTCATCCTTGAATGTCTTTTGCATAAAAAAAATGGAATTAATCAACTATAGGCTGTATCCGATTGACCATGATTACAAATTTTAATCCCTTGACAACACTAGTAATATTTTTAGATGAAAATCACTATTACAAGGAGTACATTAGTACTTTAACAACATTATAGCTGTAAAACTACATAATTATACATATTTTTACAATGGAAAAATCATCATCTTACCTAATTATAGCTAATAATTAGAAATAAATTGCATGTAACTCTATATATTATATAATCATCTTTGCACCAGATTAATTGCAAGTTAGTAAATACTAATTATTAATGAACTCATTGTTCAAAATCATTTTTGCAGGGATTTCTGGTGGCGGTTCTCTACTGCTATGCAAACAAAGAGGTTGGTGGTTCCTATTATAGTTCCCCTTCACCTGTAAATGTGTAATTTGTATTTGATATTAACTTATTCTAATCAGGTTTCAATGCCCTTTACTGAGATAGAAATCCCATACATCTTTTTATTCTAAAATGGGAGACATGATTAAATTTGGGGTCATGTAGTCAAAGTGGACTGGGTCATATTTAATTTGGCTGGTTAGGGGGAGGGGCCTTTCTAGTTGTATTGATAGTAGTGTGCTGTCCAGGCTCTTGAGGAGCAAAGCACATCCATATCACATAGCGCATCATGAGTGCAGTGGTGAAATTTCATGCCCGGAGGGCAGATCTGGCTCACTACATTATTTATGGTGGCCAGCATTGTGCGTTGGTAGATCTTTTTTTTGTAAAATGTACATAAAATTGGTGTGCTCTTAAATAAATTAAGAATTATAAGAAGAAGAGACTATTAACTGTTGTTTTCTTTTTTAAAAAATGGGTCAAAATTGACTATGTATTATTTACAATGATTATATTTGAAATTAAAAGGATATCTTTGGCCATACTTTTTACAGTTTAACTAAAACAATGTCAAATATTTATACATATTAATAAATAAATCATTATTAATACATTTAGAAAACAATAGTGGAATACAAATGTGAAATAAGAGAATATTTGAAACATTCTAGCATTTTCAAATTGAAGTTTTTATTTTTCTGACAACGAGAAGGAATAAAATCGATAATTTCTTTGACTTTTATCTACAGGTAAGGACAGAAATAAAACGGAAACTGCGCAGTTGGAAGACAGGAACACAGATTGTGTGCTGCGGACAGTGACTAGCCGGTGGAGTCACCCACATTCAAACATTTTCAAATGCCACAGTGCCAGTTTGTAGTAGATCCTCAAAGAGGACCACGAGGTCAATGGCCAATCCTTCAGCCATCTGTGACAGTTCTCTGCGCCAGAATGGGGGAATTTCCCTGTGCCCTGACACCTCGCCGGTGCACATACCCACAACCGTGAGAGGCGGTGGACCTGTACTAGATTCTACAACAGTCATGCAGTTGTCGTTCCAAATCCATCTTCAAGATCCAGTGGAGTTACTTCCACATGTTCCTAATGTAGAATCAGACTGATCTGTGGATTTATTTTGTATAACTAATGATGGTGGGATTTTTGATAGGATAAAACTGTGAGCTGTTTTGTAAAAAGTTGTCAAATGGTTGTGATTATTTACTTGTCAACCTCTTATAGTAATTTCCTTGGTTAAATTCATATTTGTATCTAATGTGGGCTGGTGGAAGCGATTCATGGATTTTCATATAGGATTCTCAAAGCTGTTTTTTTAACCAAACACATGGGAAGTGCAACCATGACAAAGTACCATGTAGAAACTTTAATTTCAATTTTCTCCAGATTTAATGTGCGAAATTGCTCAATTTTGAGTATGGGAGTTGAAAATGTCCATAACTAGAATTGACTAAAACAAGAATTCACATTATATTGTACTTGTGGAGTGAAATGTGTGTTTTTAATGGAGCTACTTAATTCAATTTTTAAATTATGAGCTATAAGGTGCTGTTATTTTGACTGTTGGCAGTATTTTTGAGGGTTTTAAAGCACCACTCTTTGTTGTGAATGGAATTACCGGAACGATTGGACTAAACCGACGGGCTATTTTAAGGGTGCCCTCATTTGACCACGAAAACGTGAACGTCCGCAATTAAATAATGAGGACACTGTTTTTACTGTACTACTACATTACCCATAAGCACCCGGACCAAAGGGACTTCCACGATATGGTTGGCAACAGCGGTAAAAGAAGCGGGAAGGACTAAAACACTTCGACGGATGTCACTTTGGTCTTTGTAGTTCACGTTGTGCTTGACATTGCGACTGTTTTTATTCAGCATTAAAGTTCACATAGTTTAAAATAAAAAAAAACTTCAGAGAAAGGCCAGTTTGTATGTGAGCACCACCCGCTGTCTTTGCCGTTTGTGTCAAGCTAATGTGAGTAAATGTACATTAAGGCAGCTGGACGAGTTGTCCGAATTTGGGCTAACATTCGTTTGGTCAAGAGTGGCGTTTAACCCCGTCAATGGCAAGGAAAGGTACGAAATACACATATTATCTGAATTTCAAAGAACAGTCTTGATATAATGGCAAACCTTTATTTGTCTTTAGACAATGTTAAAACTCAATTTACGGTTGTTTTGATGGCGGTTCCTTTCTTTCCTTTGATGTTCCGACGGGAAGAATATATATTTTGTTGTGACTCGCCTTATGTAGTTGTATTTTACAAAACAACAACTTCAATGTCCAAAGTGTTGCTTTAACTTCATTCAATTAACTTTAATTTCTGTTTCTAGATGATTGGCAGCATCCTTATGTCAACATATTCAAAGAGTACCGAGTTTCAGAATGGTTAAATGTATCAAAAGTAGGAGATGTGTCACCATACTGGGTAACTATCTGCTTTAAAGCCATGACTTATTTTGGCATGTCTATTTTTGAATTAACTGACCTGTTGAAATGTAAATTATAGCTATACACATATCTTCCAAGCAACTTATCTCATATAAAATGCATTTCTTATTTCTGACTGTCATGTTCTGTCTGTGACCCTCAAAAAAAACATAGCTAGGATACAAATTCTAGCCATTTAACTTGAAACAGAAATCATCTACTTGGTACGAATCTTTACTAGAACATAGTCTTCTGTATATAATGTAATTGTATATGGGATGTTTTGTGTAAATTTCTTAATTCCAACTGTCATTCTTCACAAACCATCATAGGACAAAACAATCAACTGTTCTGTGTTCCGGATAAGAGGTTCTATTCCTTCCGACAACTTCATCCTGATTCCCAAAAATTCCAGCCAGTCTTTGGGTCTGAAAGGACGATATTTCTACCTCCTCTTCAAGCCCGCTCCAAGAAAACCTTTTTTAATCGTCTTGGATGTCTGCTCAGAGGTCTGTACATATCAGCCCAACCCAGAGAAATCTTTCAAATCCTGCCAATGGCAAAGTGAAAACAATTATTAATCAAAATAAATATATAAAATGTATTTTGAAATGATGTCTGTTCTTTTTTTATTATATGACCTATTGAAGCCCAGTTATAACCTTGCTTGGGTCAGCCCACCAGGCTTATAAAGCATTAGTGAAAGGCATGCATATAAATTCAAGTGCTTTTTTTGTGCTGCTTAGAATGGCCGCGTGGTCCGCATCTCCATCTCCAATATGTTCAAGGAGTTTGACTTCACCCCAACATCGCTTCTCTTCCCCATCGAATGCAAATCGGAGTTTGAGTGGAAACAAGACATTTCATCCAAGACTTCAAATTCATGTAAATAGCTCACCTAGCAGCCATCTTGTACATGTATTTTTTTAACCATTTGTTCCCACTCTTAGGTTCTGTACCTTTACCACCTGGTCCTAAAGTTCATTGGACTTGTTTGATGATGGATCTTCAGCTTACGCTCTCCACTTACCTTAGCCAGCACTACTACAGTCATCTAAAGAGCATCAAGCTCTGCTCCAACATGACTGTTAAAAATGTCTTTACCACTGATTTGCAGCTGACTCCAGGTAAGACTTTATTCATCATAACATTGACAGAAATGAGAATAATATACATGGCTTGTGTGCTTTCCTTGTTGACAGAGTTGTCCTACCAACAAGCCAAGTATTTGGGCCTGACCCCTAAAGATGGTGGTGTACCCATGCCCAGAGACATGATGTTTCCTGTGCCCATGGGACACACATGGGAAAAAATGTACAATTACATCAGGTGACCTCTTCTTTTATATATTTCAAACTAAAATCACTAGCCAACTTGACAAGAATCCCATTTATTCACCCCGCCAGGGCTATTAAGGTTAACAAATGCTTCCTGGCACAGCAAATTAGTCACAGTGGCCCTGTGGTTTTGGAAGAAAAAAAATATCAAAAATAGAATCTTCTCATCTTTCCAGGATACAATAGAATGGGTGGCTATTCACTAACAACTGCAGTGAATAGTCTTTTTCCCTTTTACTGGATTATTATGTTTTTTTTTTCTTTTTTACATTTTACAATATGTTTGTGCCTGTCAGAGTTCTAACTCACACAATATATCCCAGGTTTCCTTTAGATGGAGAATTTAAAAGCAATGTCATCCAAAAAATCTGTGCTCAGGCTGGTGAGTATCTAAATGCACACATTTTGTTTGCATAACAAGGTTGTTTTTGATATTTTGCCCCAAATATCTCTTAGACACAGACTCCCGAAGCCCCAGCCCAGAAACGGTAGGACAGATTAACAACCCTAGAAAATCCTACTACTATATTTTATTCATACTCAAATGTTTTGTTTCCCGTCCATCTTTTTTTATTCTGGTTTAGGGGATCGGCACACCTGAGCTACCTGAAGAGGTCCCAGACAAAATACAGTAAATAATTCCTGATTTCTGTAATATAAACAGTAAATCCAGTGTTTTTTTATATGCACTCAACTCAATTAATAGAAAAAAATCCTGGGTTATTAGTCACCTATTAAAATAATTTAAATAAATAAATGAGGAAATAACATCAAATTAAACTATGCAATTTCTAACTCACATTTTCTTCTATCAGAGACGTAACCAGCTGTGTCCGCCGAAAAGTTTGCTTTTTGGAAGGTGAGTATCCAAAGGCAACCATATGAAATACATTTTCTTTTACGACATCAGCTTCTCATTGTTGTTATTTTTTCTTAAATGTTTTACAGGCACAAAACCCCAAAAGTCCAGCCCAGAACGGGTAGGACTGATAATTGACAGCAAATTAAAAATAAAAACCCTTGCTTCTTTTTCTATCAGAATTTTTTTTACCTCTGCCTTTGTCTTTTTTTGACAGCAGACAATCACCCCCACACTGTGTGTCAATGACAAAGTAGCAAGTAGGGTCAAGATTTGCAAAAGAGACAGAAAGGCCATTCATGTCATTACTACGAAGGAAATGGATGTAAGCAAATATGCTATATGTTAAATGCAGTAGAACTTTACACTAAAACCTTAAGTAAGTTTCATTTTCCTTTTAGAAGCTGTTACCAGACCCGATTATGAGGCTCAGGAAAATAATTGGTTTTGGAGGAGCCACCTACAAATGTGTAGGTTTTTTTTTTTTATTTGACATTTTTTTGGGTGGTTTTAACATGTGTAGATTTTTTTTTTAAAATCCCATTTATGGAATCACTTGGACAAAAAAAATCTCAATATTTACCTTGTTCTTTTTGAAGTAGTTCAGAATATCTTTTTCAATTATTATGAATATCGATCATATACAAAATACCCATTACTTGGATTATCATGTGATTTGGCCTGACATGCACAAATATGGGTTTGGGACAGCCAAAGTAATAACTAAATATTCATTGTTAGGATTTGACATCACATGAAATTTAAGTTATTTCTTATATGTCTACTTTAAATTTTAGGCCTTATGGACCTTAGCTGGAGATTCAGTGATTTATCCATGTCACGCTATTGTTGTCTCCATGAAAATAAACTCATGTGAGCAGAGATTCTTCATTGGTCATACTGATAAGGTAAACGTGTTGAACACTACCTTGGACGTCCATCGCCACCAAAGGCAACTAAAGAATAAACACTGTGTGACTTTGTCCCAGGTGTCTGCTCTGGCTCTTAATGGCAACACAACATTGCTCGCCTCTGCACAAGCTGGTAATTGCGCCATTCGAATATGGAATTACCTCAAAGGAAATTGCGTGGCAATGTTCAAGATGTACGCCCAATCAGTCACCTCTCTCAGGTAACTTCTTTAGACGTGTAGTAAGAGTGAAGAAATTGGATTTCAGTGATTCTGGACATTTTTTTTGGCCCAAAGCTTCTCACACAGTGGCAGCCTTCTCTGTGGAGGAGGGAAGGACGGTTGTGGGAAAACGGCAAGTGTTCCACACCACATGATTGCTCCAACTTAATTCATCTTTCATATTCAGTCTAGTAGTACTGATTTACTTTATGACGTTTAACAGTTGGTGGTTGTATGGAGCACGGACAACATTCAAAACGGAGAAGTGGGCATATTCGCAAAGATAAAAATGGAAGTGGATATTCAAACGATGAAATTTGCCAACTTTGATGAGACAAGGTACTTCTGCGACTTTCAACATGGTATTTAATGACTCCGACACGAGTGGTTTAATGCTCTTGTCTTCCGTCTTCTATCAGGCTAGTGTCATGTGGGCATGATAGCATACGCCTGTGGCGGGTAAGCAAAGGTACATTGCGCTCTTGTGCAGTCAATTTGGGTGAATACCAGACAGTTGACTTCACCGACGTAGCCTTTGAAGAAGGAGACTCCCCAGAACAGCATATCGATGATAGACTACTGTGAGTGAGCAATCTGTCTGTTTAAAGTTCAAGCCTTTGAAATCCTCAGGGACTTGCACTAGTTTATCTTGATTGTGTTCTCATTGCAGGTTTGCAAGCAGCAAGAGTGGTCATATTTTCGAGATTGACTACAGCAGAGTAATCATTAGAAATGTCAGGTGGTTGTTCCCTGTGCAGAAAAAGCCACAGAAGTGGTCGGTCAACAGAGGTAAATTTGACCCCCTTTAAATATAAATGCTCATAATTACAATGGCTGTGCATGGCAAAGATGTATCTTAGCACACTCTTCGGTGGGCTGGGTTAAACTGCAAGTTGCTAAGTAACAAACACCAGCAGCATGTTATATTCATAGTATAAGCTTGTTAGAAAGCAATTATGGACTCAGCGATGCTGAACATTACCAAAGCCAAGGTTTCCATTTACTCTAGCATGGTATAGAAATTGAAGAAACTTCATTATAAATGCTAAATTGTCATGCAGTACTTTGAAAATTTTCCTTTTCCAGGTCCTGGTATTGCCATCAACAGCCTTAGCATTTGCTCAACCTTCTGTGTCACGGGCTCTGAAGATGGATTCCTACGGCTGTGGCCTCTGGATTTTTCCGGCGTATTCCTGGAAGCTGGTAATTAGGCTATGCCTATAACCCCAGATCTTAATGTCATTTTTAACGCTTAAATGCCCAGACGAGTCTAACACAGTTTGGTGTAATCAATGAGTGGTATAAATACCTTGACAATATTTTTCACACATGAACAAATTCAGTCCATCAGATGCTATATTTATCAATCATCAATTCTACTGTGTAACATGTTTTTCAAGAAAAAAATCAATGCACTTATTTTCCAGAACATGAGGGTCCCGTGAGCTTGGTATCTGTGTCATCTGACAGCATGCAGGTCCTATCCGCCACCTCTACTGGTAACCTGGGTTTCCTTGATGTGAGCAGTCGGGGGTACAACACGCTAATGAGGTCGCACACCAGCACAGTGCTGGGCTTTAGCGTAGATGGAATTCGAAGGCACCTCACCACTGCGTCTTCTGATGGCTCTATTCGTATTTGGTCCATGGACTCCTTATATCAGGTTCATGTTTTGTACCTAAAAATATAATCATTTTTAACAAAGTGAACATGTTTTTCGCTATTGATTTTAGCCATTAAATGACAAAGCAAAAGTTGCATCTCATTTTCTCTTTTCACAGTTGTTTGACTTTGTATCAGAGGATAAACCATGCTCCGTGGCCTTCCATCCCAGAGAGCAGATTTTCTCGTGTGGATTCAATTCGGGGATTGTCCGAGTCTTTGATATTTCCTGTGGAAAAATCTTGGCAGAACACTGGTGAGAATGAAAGCATCCTAGTGTATACTGGCCATTGTGTTAATAATGAGGGACTTGTTCTTGTTTATTTTTTTATTTTTTGGGGGGATAAAGTCTCAGCATTTGATATGAATATCGTCAATATTTAAGGAGCAACAAACATTGCTTGACCTATACAAATTTGAACAAACAGTGATTATGTTTTCTTATCGTGTGTTTGTCCTCACCCACTAATTATAGCCAACACAAAGGTGTTGTGGTAGGTCTCGCTTTCTCACCCGACGGAGAGTGCATGTACAGCGCTGCCTCCGAGGGCTCTCTCGCGCTCTACAACTCCTGCGAGAACGACAGCAACGTGATCCGAGTTGTCTGTACGTATGAAAGTTCATTTGCAAGTGTGGAAATATGCCACCCATTTCTCATCTTAAAAAAAAAAAAATACAGCAACAGACCAACTGCTTGATTGCCTGATCATTAGGTCATGTGGTCGCCCGAGGGACCGGGCGCGCTCCAGATGCTCTGACTGTGAGCAGCGACAGTCGGTTCCTTGCTTTCGTCGGTCCCACTGAATACATCATTACCATTGTTGACGCACTCACTCTAGAAGAGGTATTACAACGCTACCAGTAAAGTGGAGTTTGATGATTTAAAAAGCAGGTGGCTATAATTACAAAAAGGAAACATGACTTGAATTCTTAGTTTGCAGCGGAGTATCCATATGATGCTTTACCTCAGTGTTACCCGACCTTTTTTGAGCTGTGGCACACTTTTGGCATTAAAAAAAATCTCAAGGGACACCAACATTTCAAAATTTAATTTAAAACAATGTCATCTATATTAACAATTGTCAAAGTTTTATCAGATAAACCTCCAAAATGATTTCAAAATTTAATTTTACACACTGATCTAATGCCACTATGGACTATTCAATGTAGTTGGCAAAAATACCTAAATTAGCTGCTCCATTTTTAAAGTTTCAGAAATCAAAGGGAGACAAAAAAGTAGCAGTTTAGAATCTGAAGAGTATGGTAATACAAATATACACCTAAATAGAATAACATATGTCATTCCGTTATGTTTCATCCCTTAGGCGCTCCGTCTTGATGTGAGTGCTTTTGATCCACAAAGCACCTTTTTGGATTCCGCAATAAAAGTCTGCTTCTCCGTGGCCTCCCCTGAGCATTTGCTAGTCACTACTTCTGCAAACAAGATTTTCTGGGTTAACACAGAGACGGGTTCTCTTTTCAGACAGGTAATTAGTTAATGTCCAAAAATGGGGCATTTTTCTTGATTAATCAATTCAACTAAGGTTACTTTTTCTTACAGGTGTGCAATGTACACACAAAGTGGTGTACCTCTCTCGCTGTTAGCCCAGATCGCCGATATTTGGTCACAGCTGGAGACAATGCAGTCAAAGTGTGGGATTATAATATGAAACTGAAAGTTAATTCACAGGTACTCATCAAAAATAGGACTGAAATATGAACGATGACTGCAAGCCAACCATGTATTTTGTGCTCCAGATGTTCATAGGTCATAGTCAGCCCATCAACCAGGTGAGCTTCACTCCAGGACAAAAAGGGGTCATCTCAGTCGGGGATGCCATCTTCTTGTGGGATTTTCTAGCTAGCCCACTTCACAGGCAACTTACAGTACGGTACTTATCAATATTTAACTTTTCATTCTTGTCTTTTTGCACATAAATTTATGTGTACAACTCACAAAATGTCAAAATCAATGGAGAATTTGACATGGTGAATTCTTAACTTTTCCAACAGTTTACCATGTCAAGATGCAACCGACTCAGGTACAGTAGTTGAGTTTTCACCCATGGTTTTCAAAACACATGGTCTCAATCATCATTTCAATTGATAAGGTCTGGACGCAGTACCTCGCCAAAGGGCCCCGAAACCATTGACACCTCCACCATGTCTCGACGTGACCATCATGGACCCTACTGAATTTGACCTGAAAGATAATGGTATTTGTCATTATGAGTATTACAACGCCAATTTGAAAAGAACAGTTAGTTGCTTATATCGAAAATATGCTTGGGTTTCAAATGAATAAAACCATTAGTGGTATTCTTTTTGTAAGTATATTTTCTTCAGGCACTCCTTTTAATGCACTTTTTGTTGCTATTTGTTGTGTTTACAGCAGCTGGTTCAATTTCAAGCTCTCAACACAAATCTGCAGCCTCTTTCTTGAAAATCACAGAACTGGGAGATCCCAATAGACTGAGGGGTGTTCAAAATAATGGTTAGCTTCTAACTTTCTTGTAGAGGAATGTATTCACTTACAGTTAGAGGGACCACGATTCACTGGCTTTTGAAAAAAATCGATTGAGGCTATCGACGACTGTTTCGACATTAACTGGAAAAGCCTAACGGCCCACCGGGCTCATAAAGCACTGTTTCCAATGTATTTACATCATCTTTGGTGTTTTGTAGATTTCCCTGGAAAGAAGACAGTGCGTCCAGATTGTTATAAACACTTTGTACCACATGTTAAGAATTCCATTCTTGATCAGGTACAAACTATTTTTTTATTTCCTTTTTAAAATAGTTTTGACCAGCAGTCAGCACTTTATTTTTCCAGACTGCTGTTTCTCCTCCTCCTGACAAAGCGGGACTGACACTAAGAACGATCATTGGTTACAATGGTAATGGACGTGGCAACCTGGTTTGGAGCCCCGATCAAGGTTAGTATCACTCACTTTATCTGCAAGTGTACTAACCTTAAACCTGCCAGTTTGACATCCATTTTTTTGCAGGTTTATTTGCATACTCCTGCGGCAGTGTAGTGGTGTTGGAGAATGTCAATTCAGGGCGTCAGAGACATTTAGTGGGACACACAGAAGAAATCTCATGTTTGGCAATTTCAAATAATGCCAAGGTATGATGCCACTCTCAATTAGATTAGCAGAAAAGACTTGTGGCTTTTCTGCTGTGCACTCAATCCAATGCAATATAGTATCAAAATCTTTCACGCCAACGTTTTATGGTTCAGGCGTACAGAAAGTGAACCTCAATGCGTTCTTGACAATTTTCTCAGCAGGTGCGAAAGTCGTATTTTACAGCTGCCCCCTATTTTTAAGATGAAAGCCAACTCGCTCAGTGGTGAGCAAGGTGCCTCTCAGAATTCTCGCTCTTGCCAATTATTTGAACAAAAAAAGGCGAAAGAGCAGGGGGCTTCTATTTTTAAATCGACCGTTTTGGGAGGTGTACACAAACACACACAGAAGAAATAGGCTGAAGCTCATTACTTTAAAAGTTGTCAAACTCATCTTTGTTGCGGGCTACATTGTAGTTATGGTAGAGATGGTGCAATTGATCTACTAATCAACAAGTGGAATACTTTGCTACAAATTAGTTCATGAAGTAATGATTCAAGTTGGAAACAGTAATAATAATTGTTTCATAAACCTTTCTTTGTCTTTGTGTTATTTGTCCAGATGATAGCATCTGCTGCGAGCAGCAGTGCCAGCAAGAGCCTCATTTGCATTTGGGCCATCATGAGTGGAGATTGCGTCAATACCATGTCTTACCACAGAGGGGCAGTGCAGAGTCTTGCTTTTTCCAACGATGATCGCTACTTACTTTCCGTAGGTTAGTAGCAATGTTTTCATTTTTATTTTTAAAAACAAATATATATTTTATTTCATTTTTTTATCCCAGAGAAGTACTGGTAATTTAAATATGAAACAAAAAGCAGCGACATCACAAAATTAAGTCGACTATTAAAATTATTTGTTATAGCACTACACCAAAGAAACAACAATAACAACAACAACTTGGATATATCGCTTCTCTCCCAGTTAGAATGAATTGGTAGACAATGTTTTAAAGGCCACACGTTTTCATAGGCATTAAAATCTTTTACAGGAGACTTTTTGGACCCAGTTGTGGCCATATGGAGCTGCTCCACCTTCCGGATGCTGTCTAAAGACAGTGCACTGGGGCCAATCCACGATGCAGCCTTCAGCCCATCCGTAGTCAGTCAGTTAGCCTGCGTTGGCAGCCAAGGTGTTTACTTCGGTCTATTTGAGAACCAAGGCCGAGACGGAGACCTCGAAGTAAGTACGGAAACACGACAATTTTACGCTTTATTGTGACCTCATACTTGTACATGCTTTTAGCTGGTGAGAGTCAAGGCACCAGTAGCGGTAGGACAGGTGGAGATGACAGCCTTGTGCTACCATGCTGTAGACTCCTTGCTGTTTACCGCTTCCAACAGAGGACATCTTTGTGCTTGGGACATCAAGACTCAGAGCTGCTTCATGACAGTTGATGTGGATGAGGGAGAAATTGGTACTGAGTCAGCTACTAATTTGTTTTTTGTTACTTGTCAATATCTATCTTTTTTTAAGCAATTGGGTAATCTTCTATGTAATCTTCATTTAACCTATTCGTCATTTTTTTTTCCTCATGAAATTTGACATTTTATTTCTGCAGGTGTTTTGCTGTGCCGAGGGAATAGGCTCTTGACAGGCAGCGACACCCAAAGGCTGCGACTGTGGGGGGTTGAAGCGGTGCGCCGTTTCGGGCCTGAGGGCCATGCAACAAAAAAAAATGGGTTTGTACCTTCAAGGCCAGCTATTGAATATTATTAACATTATATATTAGAAGAGAATCCAGAAAATAAATATAACTGAACATCAACATTTTGTCTAATCACTATTAATTCTAATTGTTACCCTGTGCCTGCTCAGTTGTTCATTACTGCCTTAAATTAATATTCATGAGTTGTTATTTGATGTACTGTATATAGTTAGCAATGCTAATACGTCTTTCCTGGTCCTATGTCTTCCACAGTGCTGTGTCAGTGGTACTGAAGCAGGAGATGTTGTTGGATGGGATTGCCATTAGCGCCGCCTTTGATAACACAATGGACATGGGCATTGTGGGTACCACCACCGGTACCTTGTGGTACATAGACTGGTCGGAAAACAGTAGCATCCGGCTAGTCAGTGGTCACAAGCATAAGGTAATCATGAAAGAAATCTTGTTACACAGCTTTTATTCTCCAAGAATTTCCTTCCATGTATACCCTCAGAAATTAGAGCAGCCACTCGAAGGCTGTTATTATGGCACTTTAATTAGTACGTGTCTTGAGCACTATACTTTTCACACTTGATTTACAGCGTGAGCTTTTCAATCACTGTTGTCTAATTGTTACTCTGTTGTTCAGGTGACTGATTTGGCCTTTCAGCCTGATGAGAGTCACTTTGCAACCTGTAGTGAAGATGGCAGTTTGAGGGTTTGGTCCATTCCGGGTAATGAACTGGTGGTGCAGTTTCAGGTGCTCAACCAGGTAAGGATTGGTAAATCCCCACTAATGATGAAATATTCATCATTTCTCAGTGCCATTGTGCTAATGTCCGTAATTAACTCAGAATTAGAAGATATTTTCAATCATTTTTGAGAATTTGTTGGAACAGTTAAGAGAATTCTAAATGCTAAAGAAAATTCTAAAAAAAAACTGGGCGCTTTGTGCTTTTCCAGGCATGTACCTGCGTCTCCTGGAGCCCTTTTGCAATCATGCAGCGTGCCCGATTGGTGGCGGGATACGACGACGGCACGGTGCGCGTTTTCCGGCTCGCTAGTTCGGAAATGGAGAGGAAACTGATTCCCCATCGAGTTGCAATCACTGCTATACAGTACTCTGCCAATGGTGTTGTGCTTTTTCGGTTCCGTAGAGATTTAGGACAGCACATGATTTATGTTCTAATCCATTCTCCTTTAATTTAAAAGGTGAGGTTATCCTCTCTGGTGCCAAGAATGGTCTCATAGCCGTCAGTCGGGTCACAGATGGATCAACCCTCCGGGTCTTCAGGGACCACAAAAGAGGAGCTATCACTACTATTGATTGTGTTCGGGAACAGGTCAGATTCTATTGAAGACTTTTATTCTTTCATATCTCTGTTAACCTTTTATTGGGCTAATGACTTCTTGCTCGTTTAAAAAAATATCCAAGTGTTCATTTGGTGCCAACCTTCCCACCAAACATCAAGTTAATGTACATGATTCACATTGGGTTCATTTTCTATTCAGTAATTTGACATTTGTGGTATATAGTGCTTTCATTTCTGCCAGATATGAATAGGATTACCTTGACTCTTAATGTCTCATGGAGTGGCCCTTGATTGCATAGCAATAGCGTGGTTGTCAAGATTTCTGGCAGAAAAAAAACGCTTAACATTTCCTATCATCTTTTAGCAGTAATATTTGCGCAGTTGGGGATATTTCGCATTCTATTTTTTTCATCTTGGTTAAAAAAAAATCCCAATGAGGGATCTGGCATTTTGTGACATTTCGTTGAATTTTTTTTTCCTCTCTAGTGTAAGAATTTTGGCCTGGCGGGCAATGAGCTGTGGTTGGCTGCCAGCCTTGATAGGCGTGTCAGTGTCTGGGCTGCTGATTGGTTCAAAAGCAAATGCAATTTGCTAGACTGGCTAACACTTGCCGCACCACCATATGGCCAGGTAACACCATAACCTGTCAATTGTCACTGCAAATATCTTTTTTTTTTGTGATAATATGGTCATTTAGTTTTTATTTTGCTACTGATTTTACCATTGTTCTGCATTTTGTTGACATTATTACAGCATTTAATGAGAGCATGTAATGTATATGTTGAATTTTTGAAATATTTTTTAAATATCAGTATTTCAACATGAAAATGGTCAAGCTTGGCTACATGCAAAATAATAACATTTACTAATAATTATTTAGAGATAGATTGGACGTCAATGGTATGTCCATTTTTCAAAATGATTTTTAAGATGTTTATTTTGCTGAATTAATTAGACATCTTTCTCATTAATGGCATCCAATATGTTTATGTATTTTTTGATATACAGATTTTATTACATCTATTTATTTCTTGTAGGATGACAGCCCACCTCCCAGCCTTGCTTCCTTCCACCCAACAGACCCCAGCTTGATCATCTACACAAGTTACGGGATGGAAAAAGAGTTGACGTTCTACAGCCTGAAGAAGAAAAGGGTAACTGTTTTCATTTTTTCATTCTTATTTGATCCTTTTTAATAATAATATTTATCTTCTTTTTTTTCTTTTAATTTCACCAAGGTAATCAAAAAGATTGCTTTGCTTCACTGGGCCATGTGCTTTAGCATTTCCCCCAAGACTCAACTCATCGCATTGGGCTCAAAAGGTACTCGCCAAGGCCAGCTATGAATATGTTTTTAGGGATTATTACAGTGCCATCTTGATGTTTTCTCAGAACGAGTCTTAAAGCTGATCAAGTGGAGCAACGGTGAATTCCAGGACTTTTTAGAACATGGCGATTCCCTTCAAAAGTGTCGCTTCTCACCTACAGGGACGTTTCTCTTCTCGGTGGCACACAATGAGATTCTAATCTGGGAGGTGAATGGACTCTAAGAAGCCATTTTATTTTTGTGCTTTCCTTGTAGCTTAATCATGTGCTCCAACCTGTTTACGGCTTGCTGTTTTATATTTCTTTTAAGAGAAATTTTGAGAAAACAGGTAAAAGTTGTCACTTGAATGTACATATGATATTTTAGCTGATTTTTTGAATTTCATTTAAAAAAAAAGTGAACCTAATAAAATGATGTTGGAATTTATTTAAAAAAACGTATTTCCAGTAAGTATTTTTTTTAGATTAAATTGCACATGGTAAGTTTTATTCATTCATTTCCTGAACTGCTTTATCCTCACTAAGGTCACAGGGGGTGCTGGAGCCTATCCCAGCTGACTTCGGGCCAGATGCAGGGGACACCCTGAATCGGTGACCAGCCGATGGTAAGTTTTACAGGGAAATATCACTTCAGATCGTGTCTAATTAAGCAGTTAATTTGCCTTGTTTTTTGTTTTTTTTAAGTATTTGATTATTTAAAAGGAGTTACTGTCTTCCAATATTTCCAAGTTAACCCATAATACAAAGTATTTATATTCATATATACTGTATGAATATACTTGCATATAATGAGAATATCTACATATTTACCAATGTTTTGATGTAATAGGTAATCACGTACTAGTACTTGTTTTTAATGAATAATTACATGTAGTACATGTCTAGTTGTAGTTTTTATTGTGGCCAGCTGAGGGCGTGTTTTCCCGCTCTTCCTTTTGATCCGGAAATGTACGAGTTCACCTTGTGTCCAAAATTCGCAGTGGACCGGAGTGTATAGGCACTGTTTGGTGCTTTAAAGCGAACGTTTTGGCATTCAAATGAAAGACAAATGTTTTCGTAGCATAGCGGACAGTGTGGCTGTTCTTCGGAGAGGAAGACAACATGAAGCAAGACGTGAGGATACTTTTGTTGGGGGAACGTAAGTACAGAATCCCGCTTCTCTAGACAGCTGGCCGAGATAGCAAACATTAGCTGTTGAAGCTAACTTACTAACTTTGTGGCTCTTTTTGAACGGAGTCTTGTTGATGAACTATAATTATAATGAGTAGTTTGACAGTTGACATATTCTGGTGTTTTTTATGTTAAATCGGCGACGTGAATGTTTTGATGCGTGTTTGCCATAAACTTCCATGCACACCTGAACTAATGTGTTTAGAAGTTACCTTCGTTTGCCCTCTGAAGTCAGTCAATTAAAATTTATGTACTATTTTTTTAACGCTTTTCCAATTAACCGGTTTCAAATGCCATTTTTAGTTCCTTTGCCTTGGAAAAAAATAACTTTTTGGGTATATTCATTTCATTCTTTTCCTCTCCAAAAGCCATGGTGGGCAAGACTTCCCTCATTATGTCACTGGTTGGAGAGGAATTTCCCGAGGAGGTCAGTATTATCAACATTTTCTTTATCTGCCTTTCTTGACTAGAGTTTCCTAATGATAAATATATTCAATAATAATTTACAGGTTCCATCTCGAGCTGAAGAAATCACCATCCCTGCTGACGTGACTCCAGAGAAGGTGCCTACACACATTGTGGATTATTCAGGTAACACAAATCTGATATAATTATATTTATTTCTTGGGACAACTTTTCTTACTGTCAAAATTCTCAATAGAAAAGGAGCTGAGTGATGAGACCCTCAAATCAGAGATCGTCAAGGTGAGTTTATTAATTGGAGGTATTGGGAAAATCGTTAAAGAATTTAATAATACCATTTCATGTAGGCCAATGTGGTGTGTGTGGTCTATGATGTCACCAATGAGGACTCCATAGAGAAGGTAGTTTTCAACACAATTGCTTGAAATTATTTTGTGACATTAAATGCCAATTATGTTATATATTTTAATATTCAGATTAAGACAAAATGGATACCTTTGGTAAATGGAGATGCAGAAAAAGGAAACAAGTATGCATCAACTTTAGCTGTAATAAATAATCTTTTTGATATGGAAACCCAAAACATAAAAAAAAATCTTTATTTTTAACCTCATCAGAATTCCAATCATCCTTGTCGGGAACAAGTCAGATCTGCGCTCTGGTAGCTCCATGGAAACCATTCTTCCTATCATGAATCAGTTCTCTGAAATTGAGACATGTGTGGAGGTTAGATTTGTGTTTTTCAGTACTCTCTGGTGAGATATTTCTACCTGCCACAGGTGCTCATTCGAAATTTTTGTTTTGTTTTCCCGGCAAGTGTTCTGCTCGGAATCTCAAAAACATATCTGAGCTCTTCTACTATGCACAGAAGGCAGTGCTTCACCCTACCGCACCTCTCTATGACCCTGAGGACAAACAGGTTGGATAATAAAAAAAAATTCTATACACATTAGTTTAAAAATGAATGCCCATTTTGATCCACTTTTTCTTTTGACTTTGTTTTCTTACCCTCACAGCTCAAACCTCTTTGCGTCCGAGCCCTCAGTCGAATCTTTTACATCTCCGACCAGGACAACGACCGCATCCTCAGTGACACCGAGCTCAATTGTTTTCAGGTGCATATCGAAAACTGTCAGGCAAATCAATGCAAATCAACTACATCTAAAGAGAAATATCTTTATAGAAATCTTGCTTTGGAAATCCGCTGGCACCACAAGCCTTAGAGGATTTAAAGACTGTTGTCTGGAAAAACACCAGTGATGGAGTGCAAGACAATGGCCTCACCCTAAATGGTAAAAAGCTAATGGTGTTCAATAGTGATTACTTCATGCTAAAAGCTTTTGTTTTGTAGGATTTTTGTTCCTCAATACGTTATTCATCCAACGGGGAAGACACGAAACCACTTGGACAATCCTCAGGAAGTTTGGTTACGATGACAGCCTGGAATTGACCGACGATTACCTTTACCCAGCGTACGTCACGTGACAGCCCGCCTGTGTGTTTTGGTTCCTGTTTGCCATAACATTTTTGTGTTTGTTCTGTCATGGCAGCTTACAGGTCCCTGTCAGCTGTACCACTGAACTCAATGATTTGGGTCACCAGTTCCTCCAGCGGCTGTTTGACAAGTATGATGAAGTAAGTACTTAGATTTTCCAGTTTTAAAGGGTAGCTTCTTGATATCCCGGCTCACTGTCTGTGTTAAAGCCAAGGCCAAACATAACTAACATAATTAAACTTTTTAAGATGGTATGGTGCAAATTATTTTCAAAGCTTGTAGATGATAGATAGATGGTCTACAACATTAAAATAAAGCATACCTAATCAACGTCCTTTAATCACTTAATATATATTTTCACCCCCAGGACAAAGACTCTGCTCTATCTCCAGCAGAGCTAAAGAATCTGTTCTGTGCTTGTCCTTACATGCCGTGGGGCGACGAGGTCTACATGACCGTACCCACTAAAACTGAGGGTTATATTTCTAATCATGGTTACCATTGTCAGTGGAAGTACGTGCCAAATTCATTTTTTTTAATCTTTTATTTCCCCAAGCTAATTTTACAGTATTTACTTATGTTTTTTTTTAATTGACATGCAGGCTTTCCGCTTATCTCGACATCCATCGTTGCCTGGAGCATCTGGGATACCTCGGCTATCCAATTCTCACGGAGCAGGAGTCCCAGACTGATGCAGTTACAGGCATGTGTATTTTTTAAGTGTGTGTACTGATTAAGGGTGGATGATTTTAAGATTGGAAACGTTTTTTGCTTGTTTTTAGAGATGAGCCATGTCTTACCTAATTGGACATATGTTAACTGATTTGTATAGCAAATTTTTAATGTTAATGTTAAACAGTTCAATGTTAATGGTTTTCTGGCAGGTTTAAGAACCTGATACATGGACCGTGAAACAACAATGCCAGTAAGAGGATCATTAGAGTGGATCCTTCTAGTAGCTAGAGAAATGGCAGCATTGCATTGTTTTTACAAAGCCTCTTTCTGCTGTCAAAATGCACAGTAACAAGAGAACGGGAGGCAGACCTGGAGCAACGCCAAACACAGCGCTCCGTCTTTCTGTGCAAGGTGATCGGACAGCGAGGGACGGGCAAAACCACCTTCCTGCAGGCCTTCATAGGCCACAACTCTGTGGTAAGATGTCATTTGTCAGCCAGCTATATGTAGTACAAACCTGCGTCTCATATGGTGGTCTCTTTTTTCGCATCTGTTGCTTGACCAGAACACCCCAAGCAGTGGCAGTGCCTTCTCCAACTTCACCATAAACACAGTCCAAATTAGCAATCAAGAGAAGTCCCTTATCGTAAGTAGTCCGTTTATGGTCAAATTGTTGTTTGCTCTGGTTGACACCGATTTTCCTGCAGCTGCACGAAGTGGACGTGGAAGCGGACTTCCTGAAGGCGTCGGACTCACTCTGTGACGTCGCTTGTCTAATGTATGATGCCAGTGACCCACATTCCTTTGACTACTGCGCTAGCATATATAAGGTACGCTTTATATTCCAGGAACTAGCTGTATTCAGACTGAAGCATATCTAGTTTCAATTGGATTCTTTCTCAAATCTGATTTTTAGAGCTACACATTATTATTTATTATTTTTATGTTATTGAGACTGAGAAGAGAAGCAAATTGACCAATATACAATTGAGCTGCCAGTAGGACTCCTTTGGGGAAAAATAAACTCAGGTTTCCACTGCTTGTTCTTGTACTCATGCAGCAACACTACATGGAGAGCAACATCCCATGTGTGCTGGTAGCTTCCAAACAAGATCTCCCCACAGTCAAGCAATTCCATGGAGTGACGCCAGCCGAGTTTTGCTCCAAACACAGACTTCCTCAACCACTGCCTTTTTCCTATACGCTTCCTAACGCGAGTGCCGAGAGTATATACTCCAGACTTGCCTGGGCTGCCATGTACCCGTATGTTGGATTTTCAACTAACTGCTTAATTATTCTTTTTTTGATTGACTTAGGTTGACATGCTTCGCTTTGTTTACAGACACCTGAACGGTTCAGACATGAGCACCACGTCATTCTGGATGAGAGTCGCATTGGGCTCCGCTGTACTCGCTGTTGCAGGGTTTGCTATTTACAGAGTGGCTGTCAGACTGAAATGAACTGCGCCCAGCTGAGTGCTTTGACAGATGGCCCCAGACGCTCAACAGAGTTATAATCCACCACTTTGTGTGTGTGTTGGTGATCCTTACAATTCCTTGTTTTGCTAAATATGGTCTTTTTTTCTTTCTGCCTTACTTACTCAAAGTATTGATTACGTGCTAGGAAAATAAGTAATGCTAACCTGAAGAACATTTATCAATTCATGAGATTAAAACTCTTAGTCATTTCTTAAGCGAATGCCAATCTTGAATGGATTTAATTTTCCACCAAAGGTGCTAAATTGGAACTCTTGGTTGCCTCAGCATTAACTCATTTATTTGCATTGACAGTGCAAGATGTCTAATCCATTTGAAGAGTGACTTTGGCAGCGAATTATATTCACTGTTACCCTAGCACTCCAAATGGTTTTGACATTGAGCTGTTATAAAGCAGTGTGAAAAGAGTTAAGCGATAACATGTTCATTTTGCTTTGAGAGTGCCCTTTGCCCTAAGAAATGAGGGCAAGTAAATTACTTCTATATGCCGGTGAGATTAACTCCCGTCCAAATACAAAATTGCAAAAAAATGTGCTCTTATTTTCCTATTAGCCCTCTTAGAATATATTTTTGGGCTCATTTGAGACAAACTGTTTGGGAAGGTTTTATCTTTCAACCCTAAATGAATTCTATTCCATGCTGTTTAAAGTATTTGATGTTAGTTTTTCATAATGAAAATGAAACTGTTCTTTAACATGCTCAATAAAAGAACAAATCACATTGGATTCACAATTTTTACAGAAGCTGAGGTCCACGTCTTCAGCTTTCCCCGTAAGTGACATATTGACTTCAAAATAATTCAATTATTGCTGTTTTAGTGGAATTTAATTCATTTAAAAGTCGACTGATCTCTATCTTGGTTTCTTTCTGTTTTTATTCTCACAGCAAGGAATGTTCCTCAAAATGACCAGAAGAGAGCAGTGTACTACGGTAAGACCCAATTTCTTATTTCGTGTGCTATGAGGTATTTGGGTGTCAAACTGTTTTTGTCGGGAGTCACATCCTAGGTTTTTTTTTTTTTACTTTTGAGGCCCCTCAAATTTCTCCTGATTTCACCTTATAGCATGAATATTATTAAGTGTATAGTTGGGTAATTAGAATTGTTTCCAATCCCACCCTTGAATAGATCTGAAAATAAAATAGTTAAGTAGTTTACTGCGCCATTAACGACGATTGACGTCCAAACCCTTGGAACTGGAAGGACAATTGCTGCTTACCTTCCCAGTCCAACCGGATTGGATGTCTGTCACCTTCAACGAAAAAAAGTCTTAAGTGTGGAATGTTATCTGGTCAATAGCCGTCAAAATCCCTCCATTGCAACAAGCACTAAAAAACTTCCCCGACACACATTCCCTAGTGTTTTATTGAACAGTGATACAAAATCAGGTTCATTAGGATCACGGGTTATTGGGTTTGCACATTAAAATGGATGGAATGAACTGATCTGCTACAGTAAAGAACTATAACGTCACAACATAGGGACCACCAATGTCACAACTAGCACAGGTGTATACATTAGGAATCCTTAAAAACCACAAGTAAGTCATTTAAATGCTTAAAATAGTTTGAAGGTGGGTGGAGTGGAGTTAGCAGAGGTTTGCATGGAATCTTACAAAAATAATACGTATACGAAAATGAGTCCTTTTTTTTTTAGGATTATTTACACAGTCTGTGGTAGTGACCCTTCACTTCCTTTTGCCCGCCCTGGCAGCCTTCTTGGTGGGTTTGGCCTTGGGTTTCGTTGCTCTCTTGACAGGCTTGGCTTTGGGTTTGGTGGCCTTGGCTGCGGGTTTGCTCTTCTTCGGCGTGGCCGCAGACTTCTTGGCTTTCACCGGGGAGGCCTTCTTAGTTGACCTGGCCGGCGACTTGCCTTTCTTTGTGGCCGCTTTCTTGGGTTTCTCTGGTGCCTTGCTCACCTTCTTGGGCTTGGCCACCTTCTTGGGTGGCTTGGCAGCTTTGGCGGCTAGCTTCTTGGTTTTGGCAGCCGGCTTCTTCACGGCAGGCTTCTTGGCATCGTCCGGCTTGCCGAGTCGGAAAGAACCGGACGCACCGATGCCTTTGGTGTGGCGCAGCATCCCGGATGCCAACAGCCGCTTGAGGGCTATCTTGATCTGGACGTCAGCATTGTCGCCCACCTTGTAGTTCTTTCGGACGAACTTCTGGATGGACTGACGAGACGCTCCACTCCGGCTGGCATCATTCTCGATAGCCGCTTGGATCATTTCCGAATATTTCGGATGAGAAGCTGCCTTCTTGGGTTTGGGGGCTTTCTTGGCTTTTGCTGGAGATGATGATGTCTCTGCCATGGTTCCGTGTGTCCTTTTCCTTTCGATTGTCAAGTTCAAGCACGGACACCTCCCCCCCAAAAAAAGTAGTCAAATTTCAAAATACGCCACAAAAACAAGCTTTGCCAAGGGGGAAATAATTAGATCCCCAATTCGTCACTTTTTGTTGTAAAAGTAACGTGTGACGCGTCTGCAGAGTGACGAGACGGGACAGTGGATGTCTTAAATGTGTAATTCCACAAGCGCGCCGCGTCTGCTATGAAGCCTCTCTGCGGACGTGATTGAGAACACCAACTGCCAGCAGCTGATCTAGCGGACTCCATGGAACTGGCGCTGGCTCGTTTGTGTTTCTTCGCCGTCAAATTCGCCTCTAATATAACAAGTGCGCGCCGGTTCCGATCCGCCGAACACCACCGACCCATAGCAGAGACATTAGGCTTCCCCTATACCCGTTTTGTCGAATTCGATGACGCCGAATAACAACTTTTATTCCGGGAAAACTGGCTGGAAGTTATCGGCGCCGCCAACAATTTTGCACAATTCGCTTCAAATTGACCCAAACGGACGGAACCTCGGGGGATATTCTCATATGCGGATGAAAATTGAATCTATGCTCTGTCGATAGAACCTGGTCGGCTCGATCCACGGTTCCGTTTTCGCTTTTAATTCAGCCTTACATTTTCCCAACTAACACAGTCCGGCCATTGACTTCAAGTGACGTGGTCGAGATTATTTACTGTTAAACCTCGTTTAAATAAAATGTCACCTTTTCTGAGTTGACTATGACTTTAGTGGTGATAATGTGGGTTAATAGCGATGATGAAATTGTTATTTTGTCGGTCCGTTTGGTTCTTTTTCGAGCGAAATGTTTACATCTGTCACTATGGCAGTCGGCGCTCCTTGTCCATTGTCAGGAAAGTTGCCAACCCATTTCAACGTGATTTTCATCCATCGCAGATGAAATTATTGTTTGTTACATGTCAGGTGCTTAAATGAGGGGGACATCAACTGTGCAGATGTGGAAACAGATGCACAGCCCTAAAGTAAAGTCTTTGAATTGGAGGGGCTGGTGCTTGTCTTTTGTTTGGGAACTGACAGGCGCATCTGTCAAAAACACTTGAAACGTAAAGGCTTTTCTCCATCATAGTCGACTCTTCAACGTCGTTTTCCCCAACTATATTAAGACAAAAACATGCATTTGTTGCCGATTCCCAGTTTTCCTTGTCATTTTTTTTACGAGCCAGCCTCTCTCCTCGGAGCGCCATTTTGTCCCAGCTACTGTTACGTACTGATTCTCCTTAGACGTGACTTGTACGTCATTTGACATTTTGCGTCTCATCACTTTTCATATGCACAATCTTTTGTTATCAAGTATGGAAGCGACAAAACAAAGCAGTACTGATTTTTCCTAACATGGCAACCTGCTCGCGCACTTGAACGCAGAAAAGTGTCCACTTGCTGTTCTTCTTCAAAACATTACTCATTGCCTTTTGTTGACAAAGATAGACGTCCAATTCATTTAAACTGGGAGGGTTGGCCTGGGGTGTTTATCTTTCAGTACCATTGACGGCGTTTGGCGTCGAATCTGTTTTGTTTTGGGTAAGAGGTGCTTCTGATAGTCAATATGCTTTGGACGTATTTTGCCGTCAATGGCAGGTAATGTGTTAAAATATAGCTGCAATTTTATTGATGGATTGTTCGGAGTAGGTGTGGTGGGGCGTGTCATATATAGAGGAAGGACAACATTCAAAGTGGTGATGATGGAAGCTAATAGTTTCATAATAACATGGTTGTAATAACAGTGTGTGGATTTGTAGTATTTTTGTATGACAAAGGGTGATAAGAACAAATGTGTTTGTAATGATTATCAAAAGTATTTGAACACTCGACTCAAAATTTGACATTATGTTCTTGAGCTGATTAACTCGATTCTCCCTGGAAGATGGTCAGGCGCGACTGGACAAAAGCAAGCCGCTCAACAGTCGCTGTTGTCGGCCACGCGTCGTCAAACGTCCCGGGGGAATCAGTGGGGGGGTCGGATGACTTTTTGGGGCGAGAAATGTGACCTTACATTGGAATTCATCCAGATTTGGAATTGGAATTTTAAGTGATGAATAAATGGAATAGTGGAATAGTAAAATGATAGTTCATTTCAACAAAATGGGTCACTCAGCATAAAATGTGCTTATATAATCTGTTTTGTAAATGTTAGTGTAATAGTAATCATGCTGTATCAAACTGAAATAAAATGCAAAACAAATGTTAGGATCAATTTAATATTTGGCTGCCATTGACGGCCATTGACGTGCAGTCTGTTTGAATTGGGTAATGCAGCCAATGAGTACATCATAAAGGAGGGTCTTTAAAACTTTTTTGTGCATTAAATATTGGCAATGGTCGTAGTGACTAGCTCAAACGGATTAGACGTCTTCTGCCTGATTTATGTACATCCCGATGACCTCACACTTGTAGCTGCATTCAGCCTTGTCCTCTGTCTGACCCAAAGCATTCTGGGTAATATCACCCACCACTTCTCTGCCAAGGCCCTTTGTATGCTTTGTTTACATATTCAGCCCTGGCTTTGTGAAAACTTGACCATTTATTCGCTAAGAGCCCAATAGGTGAAATGTGGTTATTGAATGTCACTTTATAATAGCATGGCCACAGCTGACCACATCCAATGTGACTCTTTGACATTTTGCACTTGAAGAATGCCACATTTAGCTCTAATCCTGACGTTAACCCTTGCCCTTTTAATCCCGGAGGTTTACTTACCTGGAAAAAGTGGGTGTTGTGACCCCTACGGTAGTATTACGATTGCCGGTCACAATATAATGGACGCATTCATAGTCTAATGACAGCCAAAACAACTAGAATTAGTCTTGTTAAAAAGTGCCACATGCCTATTTGAAAAAATAATAATCAAGATAATTATTGGAAATACGTTTCATATTTAGACAGATGCATAGTACAACTTCAGTTAGAAAACTAATAAATAGTGTTAATCTCTGCCACTGTGACTCGATTTCAGGATTCTTTGGCTTGTTAAAAGTGTCACTATATTTACTTCTTACTTGTTTTTATATCCAATTAGTCGGATGCCCTAAAAAGTTCTCACTAAACTTTATGACCAAACACTTGCCACTTTTTGAATGCAGTATTTCTCTGTGGTTATAGCTTGGAGTCAGGGCCAAGAAAGGGGAACAGTAACATAACAGAAGTGCTGTATCAACTACTTTCACAGTAATTAAAAAGTACCTCATAATTTACATTATTTATTGACCGTCTCCTCTATCCCAGTGATTGGCTGGGTGTCCCCCGCCTCTGGCCTGTAGTCAGCTGGGATAGGCTCCAGCACCCCCTGCGACCATTGTTAGGATAAGCATTTCATAAAATGAATCAATAACATAAATGTATTCCCGATTGTTTACTTCAAATAGTGAGCAAAAAGCTTCAATTATTCTATCAACTCAATTTATGTAAAGAAAAATGTAATTTCTATAATTTTTCTCAAATATTTTTCTTTCACACAATTGATAAAATAATTTTGCACCATTCGACACTAGGGGTCGCACCTTTCTTGACATTTTGTGTTGTTTTCAAGCCAAGAATATGCTCCAAGCAGCACAGCTGTTAAGTAGCAGAAAGACATTGTTCCTGCCAACAAAAAGTCATTCAAATAGATTCCAACATCTTATCTTATCATCAACCAATCAATCGTCTTAACAGGCTTTTGATGGTCCCATTTCGCTTGGAGTCAACCCTCTTGCCTATCCGGCTCCCAAGAGCTTTTAATATAGAGCAGTTTGGACTAAAAACTATGTCAGTGACCTGATTCATACACTGCCCCAGCCCTTAATTCTGTGGGCATTTCCCCGTCACATGACTTCTGTGTGAATTTGAATGAAGAAATACAATTGGTACATAACACTTAATTATTTGGTACCTTCTCGTCAAATCTTGATTTGCATCCTCCCTAATTTTTTTTACCATCTCAAGTCAAGTCTCTTTCTTTTTTTTCCTCCTCATCTCGTCTCCCTCGGCCCACTTAATGCAATTTTAATGCTGCAAACCCTTTCCGCTGGCTGTCAGCTTGACAAATGACCGGATTGTTTCCAAACACAAATGCTCGGAACCAACGCCGCCCTCCCTCTCTGACTCTCAAATCCGAGTGATGCTGCAAAGATAATGAGTGAAGAGTAACCCCTGAGTCATACAGTGAGGGGGTGAATCTCTTAATTTAAGTATGGTTTACTCCACCAGGCCTCTTTAATATATATGTAGGGAGTAAATGGAATATGGTGCAATTTGTATGGCAAGAAAGCCTAGTATTTTTTGCCCCTTTAGTTTAATTCAATAGTGGGAGCTACTGAACCCCACGAGTTTCATATGTGCGTTCACAGAAGCCTACTTTAGTGTAAAATCAAATGTGATTTTCTTTTTCTAATTCCAGATATATGAATTCCTCGCAGCCATCCAAAGTAACACAATCTTCTGCAGCCAGTTATGGCCAAGCGGTTGGTGTATGTTATTGTGAATACACATGATGAGTGGATGTGACTTGACCTCCACGGCAGAGGTCCACCGAAACCCTGAGACCGACTCACGGAACATCGAACCAGGGTAAGAATCACTATTCAAACCCTAGCTCTACATTCTGACCCTAACCCTAACTTCTAGCTCTAACCTGAAACTCTACCCTTAAATTCTATCCCTGTCCTTACATTGTAACCCAAACCCTGGATTTGAACTCTAACCCTAAATTCTAACCCTAACCCTAAATTTGAAGTCCAACCCTAACACTAATTCTAATCCTAACACTAGTTCTAACCCTAACACTATTTCTAAACCCAACACTAATTCTAACCCTAAGACTAATTCTAACCCTAACACTAATTCTAACCCTAACACTAATTCTAACCCTAATTCTAACTCTAACCCTAAATTTGAAGTCTAACCCAACACTAAATTCTAACCCTAACAATTCTAACCCTAACAATTCTAACCCAAACACTAAATTCTAACCCTAACACTAAATTTGAAATCCAATCCTAACCCTAAATTCTAACACTAAATTCTAACTCTAACCCAACCTTAATCTCTAACCCTTATATGTATTGTAAAATGAAAATAGTTGCCTTTTGGTTTGTATTCAAAATAAATATTTTAATCAAATTTTAAACATCCACAGAAACATCTGTTGTCTTTTAACTTAAGTAAAATATAAAATAAGAAAATAAAGTAGAGAATATGATGTTATCTCTTCAACTGCCATTGAGAGCAATAGAGGCCTAATCACTTTGGACTGCGAATGCTTGTCAGCGACCATTCGACCGCTGTCATCCACCCAGTCCAAAGGGATTGGACTATCTATCAATGTCATTGACACCTAATGAGTAAAAAGCCACACATTTACCAAAAAAAAAAATGTACGTGTCACCGCATTTTAATTTACTTGTATGTGCAGGTATGTGTATGGGCAGTAGTAAGCCGCAGTGGAGCCCATCCCCGCCTTGCCCGCCTGGCCACTCCTTTCGTCTCTGCCATTGGAAGATAGAGGCCACCTCCTTCTCCTCGCTCATTGGTATGCATGTGATGAAGCCTTAGTGTGCGTGTGTGTTGTGCCAGGCAGGAGCAGTCAGTGCGATGGGATGGGAGGCGGAGGAGAGTGAATGAACGCTGCTCTTTCAGGGGGGGAAAAATAGCAAAAGCGTAACTACCACTAAAAAACAAAACAAAAAAACAAACACTAATTGGGAGGAATCCTCATCATCTTTCATCACTCATTTCTCCGTATGCCCTTGTCCTCAGCGGCTCCTCTCACCACCCTGGCCAGTATATGGATAGAAGCTCCTTTTTTCAGCTCATCCAAGAGCAGGTAAGCAAAAGAAGAAGAAAAAAAAAAGCGGCATGGTTTCTATGGTTACGGGCGGACACCGTAGAGGGGATCCATCAACGGGGTGATGTTGGATTCGGGGTGGGGGGGTTGCGGAATTGAGCGTCAAAGCGACGCGCCGCATCGTGTAGCCATGTGGATGCTGACGCTGGGAGGTCAGAATGCGAAAGAGGGTCCGAGAGGGGGGTCTTATGTGACGGGGAGGAAATGAGGAAAAGACGAGCCGAATTATCGCCCTTATTGATTGGGTGAAAAAACATGCAAGGTGTTATTGTGTTGTTGTTTTTTTCTTATAATGCCACCCAATCATATTCCAGAGCATTGTTCCACAGTTAAATTGTCCTAAATGTGAGCCTGATTGAGTTTAGGGGTGCTTTAGTAGATCTGTTCTAGAGCTGCTGGGTAATTAAGAGGGTCTCGCTTGATTGACAGGCGCAATTGTGCAGCCATTCCCTTCAAAATGGAGACATGGATTTACTGCTGTGGGTTTCTCGTTAGTCTCGTGCTTAAGAGCACACTATGTGAGATCGTCAGGGCTTTTTGACGTCAATGAATTATGTTGCCACTCATGTCAATTTTCATGATATATTTTAAAAAAAATATTTTGAGAGAAACTGTACTCAACTCTACATTGTTGATACTTCTTGAATGAAAGAGGCAATGCGGCCGAGAGATGCGCCTATGCCGGCAAAACGGCAAAGTAAAACCGTTAAGTCATTGGTGGTGGTAGACGTGCATTCCATTTGAAGTGGGAAGACTGGCAGCGACCTGTCGATTGCTAACCTGACTGGTCCATGACAGACTTACTTCCAGTCAAAATGGGAAAAAAACAGCAGCAAATGTGTTAGACAATTAATATTCTCCTATGTAATTCACAAATGACCATTAACCTTTTAAACAGCAAGTGACTATTTTTAATCATTAAAAAACTAATATTAGGAATTATAAGGTGATATAATGTTACATTATGGATTATGAGTGTTTTTATAATCAATATATTGTCAATATTGAACTTTTTATATGCCATTGATGCCAAGAGACTGGTCCCTGCCATTGATTCCAATCCATTATAACTGGGAATTTACTTCCAGTCCAAATGAATTGGATGCCAAGCCTGCTAAAGTATCACTGTATCCATCGCTAACACTGTAAAAATTAGAAAAAGAAAAAAAACTCTCCATGGAGGACTATTGAAGACATGGATTTATTACTGCAGGACTTTGCCAGTCCAGTTTGTGTGCAAAAGGATTTTTTCTTCTGAATGTGTATTTGTAGAAAAGAGAGGAAACCCATGTGGGCAGAGTGAAAAGATGCTGGCGGTTACGTTTCTGAGTCATTTAGTGGGGAAGCACTTGAGTAATGGCAACTGACTGCTCATTAGTCCATTTGCTTTTTTGCTCGCACCTCTTTATCCCTCCACTCATTTCGCATTGATTGGCAGCTTTTGCTTTTGGAGAATTTGGAACAGACCAAAAGAACTTCAACAACAAAGTTTTGAAACTATTGCCCTCAAACTTAGTGCTGAAATCCTTCGTTTTAGCAATTTTTGCATATTCCATCAAGCGCGTATCATGGGGTGACGTGGTTATACCTCAAACCCGTCGCCACAGTGAGCGGTCTAATTAAATTCCTACAGGAGGCTTTTTTTAAGCAGTCAGGTGTTTGGAAATGGATTCAAACACCGGCACTGGGCCTCCCAATGATGGATAAAGCTTGGCGTTAGACATTTTTGTATAATGAGACTTCAACTGTGATCACCTTGCCTGCATTAGTTTTAAATTCAATAGTTTTGTTACTGTTAGCGATGGACACAGTTCAACTTTAGTTGCTCTTTATGGCAATAGTCATGGATGTACATAGTAATAGTTTTGCTGACATTGATGGTCCAAACCATTTTACAATGCGGTACATGTTAGCATTAGACCAGCATGGGGAAACTTTATACTTTTTCCTTTAATGATGAGTGATGAGTATGTTAATACTTTAGTCCTTTTTTTCTGTTTATGTTTCATATGTACTGTTAACGGATGCACTTTTTTACATGTATCGTATCTTGTGCTGACCCGGCCCATCTGTCACATTTTTAAAGTCAATGTAGCCCCAGGGCCGAAAAGTTTGCCCACCCCTTGGTTAGACCCTTCAATACTTCAGCCAATAATTTACAGTACTGTGTAAACAAACAAAATATGGGAATAAATCTGACTTTATTGATCCTCCCAGTCGAATGCATTGGACACTGAGCACTGGGTTGGCACCCAATGTTTTAATTGAATGCCCTGTAACGCCAATTACATGTCAAATCAGTCTGTAGCCGTGTCAAATCGAGCAAAGTGATTTGCACCCGTAGGAAATGACGAACCTTTTTGTTTGAGCCGTCAAGGCCATTTAACTTAAAGTAAAAAGCTGCCGCGCTCCTTGAAAGCAAGAACTGGTCCGCTCTCCCTGAAAGGGTGGCTTCCCCACACCCTCGGCCCACCTTTTAGTCGCCTCCGCCTTAAAGGAGACCCGAGGAATTCTCTTTGATGCAAAAGAATCCCACTGCATTTCCCGGTGCTTCCACGCAGCGCAAACAACCCGAGGCGACGTTCAAATGCGGCTCAATGCAAATTAGCGTCAGGGAATGATGAAAGGCGACGGCGTGTAAGAGTCTCATTCTTTCTGCTTGACACAAATGTGTCAAAATAGCATTCGGCGAGCGCCAGACGTATAAATAACCTTAATAAATAAAGCAGACAGCGCGTGGAGGTGAGATAAGTGAAGGAAACTCCCAATTTCAATGGATCGGACCTCTATTGCCATCAATAGCACTGAAATGTAAGACTCTTGTCAAACTCAGCCTGGGACTTGAAAGTCAATCGTGCGCATAGATTTAGTGATTTTTTTGTATGTTTGTTTATTCATAAATGTTGGATTATTTATCATACAGTTATCCTTAGGGGGAAAAAGTTGTGAATGTTCTGTTTTTTTGGAGTCCTTGGGTTTAAAGAGTACAGAAATTATAATACTGCTCACTTTTATTTTCTTTTTTAAAAATTGTAAATACCCATTTCATTCATTTTTTGTACCACTTATCCTCACAAGCATCCTGTGGGGGTGCTGGAGCCTATCCCAGCCAACTTCAGGCACCAGGCCAGATGTGCCCCCCACTACACTATCTAGCCACGCCCCCTTCTGCACTTAAAACCATTTCCAGTTTTCTTTACATTCCTTTTTATTCATATCACCTGCTTTTGTCTTAGTTTCATTTCAAAGTGGGAGGGAGGGAGGATACGCTAGCAACCGGTAACCACGGCAACTTGAGCAGCTTGTCCAAGTGTCGCCGTCGTGCGTCACCTGCCAGGCCCGCACGCTAATTGGTATCATTGGCCTCTTGCATTGGCTGCATCTACCGACGCCCCGCCTCTTCCCGTCCTCGGCGGGCGTCCGGCCCCCCGCGCGTTCTTCATCCTGTGCAAGGTCATAATCTCGTGGCGAACGTTTGCGTTTTACCATTTTAAAGCTAGAGCCGTCCAACGAGTTAACAGTCTGAGACAGAGTGCTTGGATAGGAAAAAAAAACAGTGTCTAGTTGTTTGGGTTCTCCTTTCACGCAGCCTGGCTGGCTTTCGTCTTCTCCTCCACAGTGTGTATGTGTGTGTGTGTGTGTGTGTGTGTGTTTGGACAGGCAGAAATATGCTGACATTTCACACCCTCTTTAAAACAGCCGTTCAGTGACACATCCGGCAAAACTTGATACTCGTACTTAGAAATTTTGCTTGTTTTCTACCATAGATGGCTCTCAATGTCCAATCCTTTAAAGTAGGAGGATTGGTACCGAATGAACAAACACTTGAAATGGATTTGATTTTTTGTACTAAAGATGAACTAATAGTTGGGAGGGTGCATCTTGGCCAGAGGAAGAACAAATTGTATTTTTTTTTTATATAATGGCTGCCATTGACAGAGCTGCACTTCCAATCTAAATGCAAAAACACATTATGCCTTCTAACTCATTGTCTACCAGTCGTATGGATTTGACGTTTAAAACTTTGTTAGTTAAACAAATCGGCAAATTGACAATCATCCGTCCCTGTGTAAGAATGATTGAATCACACTGGATTGTAATTCGCAAACACTGGAGCACACTTCTGCTGATTTCAGCCTGATGCAACTTGTGAAAGAGAGTTTTTAAATGAGGTTGTGTACTTGGTTGTGGTGGTGGTGGTGGTAGTGGGGGGCTGGACACAAGCCCCCACAGTTTACATCAACATTTTGTCATGGATATTCCATGAAGTGGAACAAATTTAGGCATTCTGGATTTCAAAATCAATGTAATATGATCCATATCTGCATTCTTTTAAAATGTGGTGCTTCAAGATACAATTCCCCCAACTTGTCTTTTCTAAAAAAGGGCCACCAATTTTTTTTCCTGTTTACAGCTTTTGACTATTATTTTGGACATTTTTTTGCCAAATCTTTTACCTGTATGCTAAAAAAAATGGGATATGAGCATTCTGTATATTGATTTTTTTCCTCCAAATGCCACTGTCTATCACTGTCAATGGCAGCCAATGAGTCATGTGTGTTTTATTGATTAATTTACTGATGTATTTCATTCTCTCCTTAAGCTGGATCCAGACAACACCGGTTTCATCGCAGTGGAGAACTTCACCAGCCTGGTGGAGCACCATGAGCTGCAGTTAGATCCATCCAAACTAGACATGCTCTTGGCGCTGGTCCAGAGCAATGAGGACGGACAAGTCTGCTACCAGGAGCTCATCGAGCTGGTAAGCATTGGCGGCCATAGGTGTCCAATCCATTTGAAGGGGGAGGTTGCGACAACTAATGATTATTCCCAAATGGATTGGACGTCAACTCGTGGTACACTCATTTCAAATCGCAGCAGCAGGGGGATGATTGGTCGCCAGACAATTGGTTATTATCCATACCAGTCAAGTTTTTTTTCCTTATTTTATGTTTTTTTATCATTTCAAATTGCGAACACCATATAACAACTTTAGTACAGGAATTTCTTTTAATTTTTTAGTATAGGATTTTTTGTAAAATTGATCTCGTTTTACCCATTACGGCTGTCAATCGCATTATAACATAATTATTTGCAATTGCCTAAATTTCTCTAAACGGCACTTTAGTAGAATTTGTAATTCTAACTCCAAAAGAAATGAGTTGGATTGTTCAAAGCCAGACTGACATGGAGGATTTCAAAATGTTGCACTTCCAAATTCCCTCCCTTCAGGAGGTCCAATCAGAGAGCCACTTCAATAATAAACTCTCAGATGTTGTTTTTTTTCTTCTTCCCCAAGCCACCAAGTCTTTTGTGGTGTTCCTGCAAGCACTGACACAGACTGAAGCGCTCCAAAGAAAACAAAAATCAGATCGTGCCGCTCTGATATTTTCCATGTCATTTTGTGTATGTGGCACACGAGCTCTTATGTCGCTTTGGGGCTTTTTTTTTCCTTTTTTAAAACAGTGATCGGCACTGCCGGCTAAAAATAAGGCACTTTTATGCACCGTAATGATTAAACCATGAAAAGGGGGAAAGGTGGACTTTAGTTTTAAAAGGATTTGGTCTAGAAAGCCAGCTCAGGCTATTTGGGTCAGCTAATGTGAATCTGCTAAAGTAAACAAGTACAAATACTTTTTTGGTTCTGATTTACTCAACTACTTCTTCATTGGATAGCTTTATACATCCGGTATTCGGGAAATGCCGTTGCCACAGTAGCAAGAGGGTGAGGATGCAGAAATAGGAAAGGCATTTTAGACATAAATAGATTGGTAATAAGTTAATAAATAAATACTGAAATATATATGTATATATATATATATATATATATATATATATATATATATATATATATATATATATATATATATATATATATATATATATATATATATATATATATATATATATATATATATATATATATATATATATATATACATACATATACATACAAAACATATATACATATACATAAAAAAACATATATATACTTATACATACATACAAAAACATATATATACATATACATACATATAAAAACATATATATACATATACATACATACAAAAACATATATATACATATACATACATACAAAAAACATATATATACATGTACATACAAAAAACATATATACACATACATACAAAAACATATATATATACATACAAAAACATACATAAGCACATATATTACTTAAAAAATACATATATATGTATATATATTTGCTCTTTTGGACTTTGAAAAGACATTTTTAGCAGGTACCATCATAGCTAATTAATATTGAACCGCGCACTATTGAGCCAGAGCCGTGGCTAATGAATCCATCAAAGACAATCGACGAAGGCAGACAGCAGCCCACGATAGAGAGCTTGCATCTTTGTCGGGGCTGCTTGATATTAAGGCGCTGTATAATACACACAAACAAACACACACATGCGTACTTGTGCACACCTGCTGTGCGGCATTTATCCTTTTCCGATGTCCCAAAAGGCTCCTGCTAGATTGGTACTTCAAGCCGCTGCGTCACTACCAAAGAAAGGTTACCGTAATTTAGCAATCTATATTGGTGATGATTTTTAACAAAAATGAGGTAAGATCTTTGGGTAATTTGCTCTTTTTTTCCATCGTCAATTTCCTTCTGAACTTATTTTAAACTTGTTTTTTAAAAGGAGCCAACACATTGACCAGCGGCATGCAGCTTATTCATTTGACTTCATGTATTATTTCATTTAAACATTGCAAATATAAACAATAAAACTACTAATGATAGGACCACTGAAAATGAAACAAAAACTTTGGCGAAAAAAATAATACAAAATTAACCTTAACTTTGTGGTCATGGTTAATTCAAATAACTAACTTAATGTGATATAATACATTAATTATAATTAATGCAGTTTTGGAGCAAAAAAGGCAGCTGCTGGATTTTGGTGCAACAATTTGTTTTTCAAACTGTCATCCTTCGACTATTAGCTTGTTAGCTCATTAGTGCTCAAGGACTGTCACGTGTACCGATTTAGAAGTCGCCCCCACATCTTTGAACATCTCGCTGGAAGGTTGCGAAATCCTTTGCCGCTCGTTATGAAAAGACGTCGAAGGTCGTTTTATTATTATTTTTTTTTGTTCCTTCGCGCCAGCTACGCGTCAGATCCTATCACGGCACTAAGTTTGATTTGGAGATAATTGCTTTGTCGCCATTTTTTTTCTCCAGGGAAAACTATTGTTTGAGCTCACAGTGGCGCTTGGGACTTTGCGATGAATCTTTTCTCCGCTACTGCGTGTTTTTCAAAGTGTGGCCAAAAAATGACAACAGTGTTTTTTGTTATCAGCAACACTGTGATAAATGTTTTTTTTTTCCCCAAACTTTTCTCTGGTTGCATTATTTGATTAATGGCGCCGTGAGCAAATGGACCGATCCATCACAGATTGCAGGATTTTCATTTTTTGGGGACAATTTTGGGAACAAATTGAGAGCTCAAATGTTATTCTAAAGTAGCAATAGCCAATCTTTTTTACATTTTATATACTTTTTTTTATGGTGGGTTTGAATAAATAACTGTATGTGATGGACAATGGTGTTTTATAACTTTCCAGATCAATTGCATGGGATATTTACAGCATATTTTATGGTTAATTTTTGTGTTTGTTCCATCCCAGATGAGCAGCAAGCGCTCCAGCAGTTTCCGCCGAGCCATTGCCAATGGCCGCCGCACGCTGCAAAGGGAGATCCTCCTGGACGAGACGGGACTGGGTCTCTACAAGCGCTTTGTGCGCTATGTGGCCTATGAGATTCTGCCCTGCGAGACTGACCGCCGCTGGTACTTCCACCAGAACCGCCTGTGCCCACCTCCCGTCTTCATCGCCGTCATCACCGTCATCCAGGTGGGGAGAATGCTCGTTTTGTCACACTACGGGAACGGATGCTGTTCTGTCAGATTTTGCTCCCTTATCAGATTTGACTACCTTTTTACTACCTGATAGATACATATCTTGCATTTGGATAATTTGTCAAATCTTGTTACAGCTGTTTTCCTATAGCTGCTTCCCAATATCATACCTGTTAATAATGATTGCAATTCCATTTATTAAGTGATTAAAAAAAAAAAAAAACTTAAAATGCAACATAGCACATAGGGTCCTCTTAAAAAGTCTACATTTTTTAGAATGCCCAATCAGTATGCGCTAAATGCAAAATTCTGTAGATGTCGCTGTATTTATGCTGACATTTTTGACTGTCTGGGTACATTTCTTGCTGACTCGCTATATTTGACAGGCCGAGGGATAGCAAAATCTGACAGAACAGCGGTACTAAATTAACATTAATTTTGTTGATTATTTGTCAGATCATCGTATTCATGTGCTATGGCATCATGCTCAACAAGTGGGTGCTTCAAACCTACCAGCCTGATTTTATGAAAAGCCCCTTAGTGTACCATCCAGGCCACCGCGCTCAAGTGTGGCGTTTCTTCAGCTACATGTTCATGCACGTCGGGTAGGTACAATAAATGTGGGGATTATTTTTTTCCACAATGTGGTGGGTAAACTTGTGCTTTGTGCTATTGCCCGCTAGCTTGGAGCAGCTGGGCTTCAATGCATTGCTACAGCTGATGATCGGAGTCCCTTTGGAGATGGTCCATGGCGTCTTGCGAATAAGTTTGCTCTACATGGCGGGAGTGCTTGCGGGTGAGTACTTTTTGGGGGGATTAGGATTTTATAATTGATCAAATTGATATAATCATGACATAAAAAACCCTCAAATTAATGCAAAGAGTGACCAAAAGACTAATAATTAAAAAACGAAAAAAACTTGACCATCAGGGGATTTCATACAATAAGCTCATCTCAAATTTTATTAGTATTCACTGCCAGTCCACCTGTCAAAATTGATTGGACGTGTTTGGCTGTCAACGGCAGGTAGTGAGATCTCTATTTATTATTTCAGTAGCGACGAAACAAATCAAAGCGACAAACTTTTTTACGAGTCGTAAAAGCGTGTTGTTTTCACTGAGCGGACGAAAATTGGAGTGGCGCTAACTCAATTTTACACAGAGCACAGCCAAGCTGAATATAAATCATTTGGACATTTAGTCACGTAGAAGGAAGAGCAAAATATCAGAATCAAACATTGCTCGACACGAATTAGACTTGGCAACGGTAATTGAATGACGCTGAGCGCGAGATGTCCAAATTGTTCCCTCTGGAAATGAGATTTGCGCAGGGCGCTCCAAGACTTGTGCAAATGTGAATTAGCTCAAGATGCACACCGAGAAAAGCCATCCTCAGATAAGCGCCAACAAAAAAAAAAAAGAGGCCACAAATTTACAAAGCGCCTCGCCGGAGGATAAAAGTTAATGGGGTTCCCCTCGACGCGGGGTCGTGACCTCCGCCCGGCAACAAACGGCCTCAAAATTACAATTTGGACCGCGAGTATAGGCGAAAATTAGCCGCTGGCTTTATTGCGGGTGCCTTACTGAGAGGCAATTGGAGACCTTTAAATTGATCAATGGCGCAGACTTGGGAAAAGTACATTCTAAGCATTTTTTCACTACAGTTTCACTGGTTAGAGTAAATAGCCCCAAATAAATTGGAAGGGATCAAAATTCACAAAGGATCCTTATTTAATTTCTACAGAAATTGAATTTTCTCATTAATAATTAATGAGTTAATAATAGTATTGGAAAAATTGAGTTGGGATGTTGCTATTTTCAATTGTTTTGAACACTTTACTCATGTATGGTTGGCAGGGGGCGTGGCATCTAACTATTGAGTTGAGACAGGAACTTTTTGAGGCAGATTGGTGCTACAATTCAGACATATGGAATCCCATTATTATAACTGGCAAATTGGGTGGCATCCTCAAGCTAAAGTGGGCATTACAGGAAAAAGTCTATTTATGGCAATTATGAGAATTCACATGTAAAATGGTAGTTGACATTTTTGGTGTTACACATTGTCATATTGCACTGGCTCTAGAGACAATGTTCAGTTTTTGGAGGAAAAATATTTCCATCTATTTTTTTTTCTTACTAGTCATGCCGAAAATTCTGTAAAACCAAATTGGTGCCTAAATGGACAGCAAGGATGCGCACCACAGGATTGCTTTTTAAAAAATGTTCCTCAAAAACCTCTAATGACATCCTTCCTAAAATAAAGTCTGGCACTCTACATTTTCTCCTTGGCTGTATGTACTGCAAACAGGAACATTTGTATCATTATTTTTGGCATGGCTGCTGCTTGGACTTCAGTCCTCTGGTGGTTCTTGTCCTTTTTGCTAGTATTTAATATTTCTGAGTCTATTCATCAAGCTCTTTTCAATTGTCATTATTGCCATAAATAGACCTGTTCTTGCAATGCACATTTTTGCCAATGGGTGTTTCTTAATTTGAGTTCACTTGCTACCTTGATTCAATATGCCATACTATTACCACCAATTGGTCAATAGATGTCCCAATCTCGATTAAATAATTACCCAATTGGCTCCAACTACCAACCATAGGTGAGCAATGCATGTAACAAAATTGAAAATAAGCAAAACACCTTTTTCAATATGCTTAATATAACTTAGATGACATCCTAACTTAATATACATCAGTCTTAAAAGTCAAAACCCCTCAAGTATTGGTAGATAATTAGATATTAATACATTTAACATTAGGGACACATTAGTTTAAAGTCAATTCCAAAATATAAGCATGTATACAAAAAAAGAACATAAATAAGAATGATTTATTATGCAAAGAAAATGAATAAGAAATACAAAGACATTTTCCAATGAGATGTATTTGCTAGTGGCTGCTGAAAATATTGCCTATTCATGTAAACACACAATTTAACAACTTAAAATTATGTTACGCACACCCAGTAAAAAAAATATGTATGTAGAAGCAAGTATTCGTAAGTAGAGATGCCACCAAGGTGGCTAATCTTTATAGAAGAAGAAATTGGCCTTCTTTCTACTGTAAGGAAAACGTGTTAGACGACCTAAAATGGATTACTTGACTGTGCTGTATTATATTGTCATGAATCTATTTCCCCATCCAACCGCAAAACCGTGTCGTTTCATCCCGCTGTAGCTGATTGACGTCGCCATATCCGAGCGCTAGCTCGCTTTTGTGTGGTGGTCCTGACGTTCTCCTTCCCGTCTCTCTCAATGACTACCCCGTTCTTCCTGTGCGTTCCTGTTTGCAGAGGCGAACAGGATAAATGGGATTATACAAAGCGGCAGGAAATACAAGGCATGTTGCTTGGTCGGCAGAACACGTTGCCAAAGCTCCTAGTTTAAATTATTTGGATTTTTGTCAATGACAGGCAATGAGGAAAATGCAAAAACACTTAAATACTCATTAGGGAGGGGTAATACTGTATTTTTTCAAAAATTTCATTCATATTAATGTTGTTTTTAACATTGTAGTCATTTATAATTGTGTTTATTCATTTAAAATATAGTATTAAAATAATCATTAAACATTTTATCTGAAATAAAGGTACATTTAAAAAAATAGCTGTTATTTTAAACAACAACAAAATCAAAACATTGTGTTTAGAATTTTTAGAAAGGTATTTTTTTATTATTCTTTTTCAGTTTTCACAAAATTATTTTTATTTATGTCCTTCATTTTGATGTAGTAGTCATATATCTTTCATCTAGGATGATAGAAACAATATCTGACTTTTGCACAAAACCAAGTCGCTTAATCCATTGCCCCTAGTTTGACCTGTGAATTAGTTTGTTGTTTTAATTGTGTATTTTTTAGTATTGTTCCATAAAAATCAATGGGTAATGCTGAATCGGCGGCAAGACAACTGGCTGGCCTATTTTGAAGGAAGCAATGTGTGCGTGGGCAAAGCAGACGGGAGCTGAGACGTGGTGTGTTTACAGTAGCATGTGATGTTAGTGAAATGAGATATGGCTGCTCTCCCGCAGGCCTCCCTCCCGTCGCTGCTGTTCTGTTTCCCTTAATATGACGATCTGGTATGCCGTGTTCTTACTTGGTTGGACACACAACAAAATATTGTTGTAGAACTGTGCTGCTATATTGAATGAAATGACCATAGAAAGTCCAACCTACTAATGTTTCTTATGCTTAATTATTCCACCCACTGATGAAGATTTATTATGATAGCTGTTTTATTCTGGTTTTGCACTTGCTGTCTTAGTAATGGGATGAAATTAATTTGGTCAGCATTTCAACATGGTGACCATCTCATTTGGCCTGTAAGAATTGGTAAATTGTTTAGGAGGGGATGGGAATGTACGGCTCCCGAGCCACATCTGGCTTGTTTAATGACCATATTTTTGGCTGTTGTATGACTGCAACTTTCATTGAAGAAAAGAGGGTAAAATCCTGAATTTTGCTTGATTTGCAGGCTGAAACATTGACAAGGGAGACATGCTTTACAGTCAGACATCCCAGTATGAATGGATTTTATACAACGCATAAATTTGGGTGAGATTTATACTCCAAAAATGCTGGGATAAGGAACAACTATCAAAAGATAAGTCGCCAACGTCCAGTGCGACACTAGCAATAAGCGGGGGATTAATACCGTGCCCCGGGGTCCCCCCCGACTAAACCAACCATAAAAAGTACTTTGCACTCATTACGCCATTCTTAACACCATCATTGTTATGAACTGCATCTTTTTTTTGCATGCAGCCGCCCTCTCAAAGCCAGAAGTGGGACGTTGTGTTAGGAAGAGAGTCATTTGTCGTTTTTCTCGGCCACAAAGAGATGCGCCAGAGTCAGCGTTCCCGCTGTAGAGTGGTCGCCTCTGACGGCTAATAAAACTCTGGGAATGCCTGATGGGATTTATTTACCGACCAGTGGCGGGCAGATTAGGGGGAGCGATTGGGAGAGAAGATGCTAAAAGGTGGCGGTGGAGCGATACAATCTGGTTTCAGTGCTATTGGCGGAGTTAATTGTTCAATCCAGCTAAAGTGGTTTGGACGTCTAAGCAAGAAAAAATGTTGCCATTTCGATATGTTGTCACAATTTTTTTGTCCAAAAAAAGTCCATTTGTAGGTGCACAGGTGTAAAATAGACAATTTTTTCATCCAAAAAAGTGTCCATTGTGTAGGTGAGCAGGTGTACAATGGACAATTTTTTTTATTTAAAAAAATGTCCATTGTGTAAGTCTGCATGTGTAAAATGGACATTTTTGTATTTAAAAAAATGTCCATTGTACACAAGCACACCTACACAATGGACTTTTTTTTTTATCCAAAAAATTGTTCATTGAGTTGGTGCACACGTGCACAATGGACCATTTTTAACCAAAAAATTGTCCATTGTACCCCTGCGTGTTTTTGCATCAGAGTTTTCTAACAATCATGGCGACAGTAGAATTGAAGTAGAATTACTCATAGAGAAGTACTCTCCTGGTGCTAGTGCTAATCCGAATAAAATCAAAATATCTCCGGTATTAAGTCATCAACTCCCCCGCTGTCAAATTCTCACGGACTGGTAATGTCGCGTAGTAGTGTCGTCTGCGGCAGAGTGGCGGCGGCGGAGCCTCGGGCTCCGTCAGCGTCTGGCCTCAGATCAGCTATTTAAACGCCTGGCGTCTCCGTTTCATCCGGCAGAAAGCGCGGCCTCCAAACCCGAGGGGACAGCGTTTGCTTTGCCGTTTTCAGTCTGACAGAACGACTCCGCTTCAAGGATTAGGACGAGATGCTTTCGTGGCGTCGTTGACCCCCTGTCTGGCAGATTTGTGGACGACCAGCACGCCGGCGCCACTAAATCTGCGCGCTCTGCGGCGTGTCAGACGCAAGGCGGAATTAATCGCGCACCTCCGAGCGGCGCTCCCGCAGGAGGGTGGGATGGCGAAATCTTAAATCCCTACTAAGCAGGAAAAGCCACGTGATGAGACTCTTTAATATGCAGAGAGGTCTCAACAAAGTGTACAGCAAGTTTGGGGAAGAAAACTCATTCGTACGAATAGAAATGTCGTAATTTTCGGACTATAAGTCGCACCCGAGTTTGCATAGAGGCAAAACGTGGCTTTTTTTTAGGACGGAATTTATTGGATTGATTGCAATCAAGAAGAAAAGTCATAGCCAAGTTATATATTTTAAATAGATAAATGTTACTGGCCACCAATTAGGTGACACAGATTGGGCATTGGGATTCTGGGTTCGAATCCAGGTCGCTCTATCTGTGTGGAGTCTGCATGTTCTCCCTTAGCCTGTGTGGGTTTTCTCCGGGTACTCCGGTTTCCTCCCACATTCCAAAGACATGCATGGTAGGCTGATTGGACACTCTAAATTGCCCTTAGCTGTGACTATGAGTGTGAATGGTTGTTTGTCTCCTCGTGCACTCCGATTGGCTGCCCATCAATTCAGTGTCCCCTGCCTCTAGTTAGCTGGGATAGGCTCCAGCACCCCTAGCAAATTCATGGTGTCCACCCACTTAGGTGCCCATGCAAGCTCAGGAGAAGAACATACAAACTCCACACAGGAAGGTCCGAACCTGGAATTCAAACCTTGATCTTAGAACTGTAGGCCAACACGCTAACCACTTTCAAAATTCCCCAGCAAGAAGCAATTGGCTTTTGACTTTGAAAAAACGTAGTGACTTCGCCGACGGTCAGAATTGGGAGCAGGGACAATCCGGGTGTCAAGATGCCGCCGTCAGCCAACTGTTAATTACACAAGCCGGCTGATAAGAGAAACGCCAAGGAGGCTCCATTAAACAAAAGACACTCTTTTTAATTACACTCGCAGTCCGACGTGTCACATCGGAAAAGGAAGACGTTGGGAAAAGAACGCCACTTCACCTTTCCGCACTTTTGGGTGCCACTGATTTTTGTTTGGGTTTTTGAGTGCAGATGAAGGTCGATGATACATTTGGACAATAAAATTGGACAAAATGACAATTTGGCAGCGGTGCAGTTCTTCAAAGAAAAAAAAATGGGAATTAGATTGGATTCCGATGCGTCGTTTCATGTCCATGCACTGCCGGACGCTCAAATATTATCTCAAGCGTTGGCCTACATCCTCATTCCAAATTGCTATTTTTCCACCATGAAATTGTATTTTTTTTTCCAAGGCTTCAGTGCCATTGACAAGTGATGATTTTTGGTCAAATATGTCCACATACAAAGGTATAAAGGTATTATTATTATTATTTCTAAAAAAAAAATTCTAGGCATTGTGAACTGAATATATGCTCTTATTTTTATTTGTTTAATTCAAAATAATGGCAAAACTCGCTTGTTTTTTAAATATTAACATGAATTTGAGAAAGAAAAATAATATTCAAAATTAATTAAACAAAACATTTTCTCAATTTTTTGTCATCCAATGTATTGAAAATGTACATTTAGTGGGAAAGCATTGTCAATAACTTTATTTATTTTTGGTGGCCACAAAATAACACATTCCAAACAAAATACTTAGTTTTAAAACTGACATTTTCCTCACAAAAAAATAGGAAAACCAATACACTTTTTTCTTTATTTCAATTTTAAAAAGGCAAAAATATAATATGATCATTTATTCATCTTCTGTATATATTTCATGTACCAAAATCTTTATACAGCCCAATTCAACACAACATTAAACCCACATTCAAATGCAAAAAAAAAAATCCAAACAAAAACCACTGGAATTGGGTCATTTCCCAACGCCTCCGCCACCCACCACTGAATTCTGGTCTATTTTGAGGATGGCCCAAAGGTGCGCCGCTGCCCGATGCGCAATCTGACCCCCATTTTTTTGTCCACGTAGCTGCATTAAAGCCCCTCCCTCTCGTCCATCTCCCTAGGTTCCCTGACAGTGTCCATCACCGACATGCGCGCTCCGGTGGTAGGGGGCTCCGGCGGGGTCTACGCTCTCTGCTCAGCGCATCTGGCCAACGTTGTCATGGTAACTGCCGTCGTCCCCGCCATTGTGAAGCATGGGGAGTTGGGTTTTTTTTTTTTTTTTTTTTTTTTTGTCCCCCAATGTCGCAATCTATCAAGTGGTGAGTTGGTGCTCACGTTTAATTTGGGAAGCACATCAGGTACACCCTTTAAATGTCATTGTTTTTCTCAATAAAGCCTGCAATGGAGATGGAATAGTCCATTGTGGGGGGGGGGGGGGCGCAAAGGTGGTACTCAAAAGCCATCTTGGTACATTCTTCTTAATGAGGCATGAGCTATTGGTGGAGATGGGAGTGTCCAATCTATGTGAACTGGGAGGAGGATAGAGTTACACAGCAGGAGGATGATTGGAGGACATGATATGATTGGGCGTCTATTGTCGTCATTGGCACTGAAAGAGTTAAGAAGGTAAATGATCTTAGCTTATTTATAAGAAGAGTGGGCATTAGTTGAAATCTGATCATAATTTTTTTTCCAATTGTCATTCTGAAAAATATATTTTCATTTAAAATATAACTACTTACTGAATACATTTATTTGCTCGTCAATTGGGAACAGAACATTGTTCTTTTATTCTAATATTTGTATTTATATTCCTTGATGTATATTATATAAGGAACTAATATTAAACTAAACATAAAATGAAAAAATATTTACTATTCCCCCATTAATAAAAATGGAAAAAAATAATGTAATTTCAAAAGTAAGTAAATAAAACTAGACTGCTATTATCCATTTTCATTTAAAAAAACTAAAATACCTTAAGAATATTTGCTTTCCCCCCTGTTAGTTTTATATGAATATAATCAAATGTAAAAGAGAATACTATTAACAAAAATGAAGAAATGGTTGGAAGTATTGATTTACATGCTACTTTGTTAAGCCAACATTGATGAACCCCTCCCACAAGCGACCCTATTTCAAGTGGGAGACCCACAGCGAATTATTTGAAGGCCCTCCCCAGTTTAAATGGATTCCATGTCTATCGTCGCCAACGGCAACCAATGACTTGATTAACTAAGATGCTCATAAATGTGGCTGATTTTGTTTCTATTTTGCAGAACTGGGCTGGAATGAGGTGTCCTTATAAATTGCTACGCATGATCCTGGCCCTTGTTTGCAGTAAGTGGCACTATTTTTTTTACTTTGATTTTTTTCCAGTTAGGTTGTTTTTGCAGTAATAATCCATAATCAAGCACAAAATAGGAAGAATCTAATTATACATGTATAATGACAATAAAATAATTCAATTGGATTAATTAGTTGGACTGAAGAATTCCACAAAATTGACAGAAAGTGGAACAAAAATAACATAAATAGTGTGCATATAAACAAAAAGGGAGTTTTGAAGAATGCTATAAATCAAGTGTGTCAAAGTGGCGGCCCGGGGGCCAAATCTGGCCCACCACATCATTTTTGTGGCCCAGGAAAGTAAATCATGAGTGCCAACTTTCTATTTTAGGATCCAATTCAAATGAAGAGTTTAGATGTATATTAAATTTCCTGATTTTCCCCCTTTTAAATCAATAATTATAATTTTTTAATCATTTTTTCAGCGTTTTTAGTTCAAAAATCCTTTAGTAAGATCTAAAAATAAATTTAAAAAAAGCCAAAATCAACATTATTTTAGATCTATAAAAAAACAGAATATTCAGGGCTTTTAATCCATTTATTAAAAAAAAAATCTAAATATTATATCTAAAATGGTCCGGCCCACATGAAATCGAGTTGACATTAACCCGAGTCTGACACCCTTGCTATAAGTTTCCCCCTGATATATTTAAGTGATGTTTTTAATATATTTTTTCTCCCCCCTCTGGCAGTGAGCTCGGAGGTGGGGCGCGCCGTATGGCTCCGCTTCTCCCCGCCACTGCCATCGTCGGGTCCCCAACCCAGCTTCATGGCCCACCTATCAGGCGCGGTGGTGGGCATCAGCATGGGGCTCCTCATCCTCCGCAGCTACGAGGAGAGCCTTCAAAAGCAGTGCTCTTGGTGGGTGGTGGTCTTCTCCTTCATCACCTTCCTCCTCTTCGCCATCTTTTGGAACATCTTCGCCTACGAGCTGCTGGGCGTGCAGATCCCACCCGCCCCCTGACCTTGGCCGGACATTTTGACACATCAAGAAGTAAGTCTCTTTTATTAAAGAGTGTAGCAGAGGAAGCAGGTTCCTTGCGGGGTAGCTTTTATATCGTTTTTTTGGAACTCAAAAGCTGGTTGATTTTGTGCCTCTGGTGGGAAAAAAAAATACAAGGCGGGACGCCACAAAAAAAAAAAAGCTTATAAACATCTCTTATTTATCGAAGAGGGGTTCATGGTCATCTTAAACAATGTGGAGATAGAAAAGAGAATCGGAGAGTGGTTAACTCATTGACTGCCATTGAAGAACCGGGTTTACATAAAAAAGAATATAGTAATAATACCTTGAGATACCCGGGACCGAGCTCATATGTCAATTTACTTGTAAATTTTTCCTGATTTAATATAACTAAATACAAATTAATTATTTTCCACCCTCTGCAAAAAAAACATAAAAATAGGATATTACAATGCAATTGCAGGTTTTTAATTGTTCTAATTTACCAAATACTATCACAACGGAACAAATACCTATCAATTGGTTGTGGTCTGCAATAAAATATGACATTATTAGGTACTCTAAGAGGTTGTTTTGGTTTTTTAATTTTAGTTTTTTTCCCCCAAAAATGATTTTTTTAGGATTAGTTATAGTTGTCTATTGCTACCACTTATCGTGCTATAAAAGCACCATTGACTATCAATGGCAGCCAATGAGTTAATCTACACTTTGTCATGCTTTGAAGTCCATGCAGACACAAGAAGTGGGAAATTCAGACTGAACTGAGGTTTGGTCAATACCTCAGCCTTTCCTTCTTAAAGCCTGTATACTTTTCTAAAGGAATGGAACTTCCAAAAAAAAGAAAAGAAATCAAGGTAATTTGTCAGATTCTTTTTTTTAAATTTAATTGTGGATGTGTGTAATTGTATGTTCATATTTAAGAGTTTATTTATGGATTTCAAAGGGTGCATAAAGAAGGCTACGATTGTTGTCCCTCACTTGAATTTGTATAAACTTGAGTGCTTTACAAAATAAGCCATAGGAAGAACTTGTTATAGATGGCTTGGATGGGGGGGGGGGGGGGGGGGGTGTCGCCATTGCTAGCATTTAATTAGTTATTGAATTCATTGGCGACTATTTTGTTAAGTTATGGCAGTTTGAAAACAATTTTTTTGTGTTAAAAAATCATTTAAAATGATAGAATTTGTTTAATAGAAAGAAATTATCATTATTTTGCTGGTCACTACTGAAAATTAGCAGCTTTTAGTTTTTGCTTCTGTTTTCATAATATTCTTTTTTTAAGAAGTCAACAAATGCTAAACAGAAAACTAAGCAAAAATAGCAGGTGAAAAATATGTGAAAATATGTAATATTGGAGAGTAAACCAAAGTAAAATGACTGCTGAAAATTTTAAAAAATGTAAATGCAAATATGGCATAATAATTCATTCAGTGATATTAAGTACCAAAATGCATGAAAAAAAATACTAAAATACAAAAAAAAAATTTAAAGACCCCACTGATGAATGCAATTGTTATCATTTTTTAGGAAAAAATATTAAAATTATAATTTTCAATTACAAAAAAATGGCAAGAATAAACCTCACAGTGAGCTAAAAATGTGCTACTTGATAACTTCAGACTTCAGACGTCCAATCAATTTGAACTGGGTGAGTTGGCAGCCAAGGAGTACAACTTTGAGAGTCCAAATTGGACAACTATCTCCGTCAATTTAATCCAATAGCTCTCGCTGAGCCACTTTTATCCTTGTGAATATCAAAAATGTGCCATTCCACACTTGAAAAAGTTCCAAATGCATCCCTTTTTTTTCTCTCATCCCCACACCTTGTTTATCGTTATCCATTTTATCTCACCGATACGCAATGCGCCCGTCCAAATTACAAATAAATATGGATTTCTGTGGCTCCATTCCATCCCCAAGATTGCGTTACTCCAATTTTCGCTAGTCCGATCAATAATTCATTTCAACGTCACTCGGCGGAACATTTGATGCTTGAAAAAATGCCGTTCTTGGTCCCTCCTCGGTTAAAAAAAAAATTAAGAAAATCAAGCATAAATATCGGATAATAGATGGATTCCGCTGTAAAATGTTACAACGTATACAGTAAAGTGTTATGAATAATGCATATGCACCCTTGTAGCCTATAATGAAGAAAAAGTGATGCTAAAATGGGAGGTTAATGTGCCTCTTTAACTTTTAGATTCATAGGATCTTGTAAAAGATTTAAAAAAAGGGCTTGTAAGTGCTTTGGGTTTTTGCAACCCAAATGAAAACAAAAACGCCTTCAAGTAGGAAAATGTATTTGATAAAACAAGAGGAGGTCACTCAGTGTTCCAAAAAAATGATGGCCATTCTAAGCTAATATAAATGACCTATCAAAGCTGCTTGTTAAGTCATTCCTTTGATTTTGAACAGCTTTATTTCGCCACCCTTTCCTGGTAATGAGATGCATTTTTGTTTATATGCTGATCAATCCTCCAATGGCATTTTTTTGGTGCCAATTTCCCACGGTTCGATCAATCACAACATTCGCACCAAGCCAGCGTTTACAACACAAAGCTATTTCGATGACAATTTCCATCTGTACTGTAAAAATATTTGTATCAAAAGTCCTCATCAATTCTTTCATTACTTGTTGTGAGTACTTTTTAAATGTTAAAACGAAACCATTTTATATTGTGAATATATAAATATTAATATATTTCTTTTATTTTGTACTGGTCATTGTATTTTGCTTTCAGTTTGGAAACTATATGAATAAACAATACTGTGGCGGCATTCAACTGACTTCAATTAAGACTTTATTACAATATTTGCCATAAAAAAAGGTTTGTTTTTTCTCAATTATCTGGTTTTAAGTTTCTTGCTAGGTCTGCGATCCTCAGCATCCGAGCGCTTCTCCGCCACGCAGCCAACATCGCCAAGAAGCGGGATCTCCTGTTGCTTAGCGACGGTTAGTGCCCACAAACAGCGCTCCAACCTTTGGGGCGTCCAATCAGGTTGAGGGTCCACTGAAGAAAAAGAAAACAGGGAAAGAAATTTAAGGACAAAAGCTGGGCATTCCCATTTAGATTAATGCTCGGACCTTTGTTAAGTGTTTGGCTCATTTCCACCATCTTGTTTAGGTAGAGTGTGTAGTGTTTGGCAGTGTACTGAATGGGCAAGAGTCCGGGCACGCTCGCCACGGCTTCGTCGGACATGAATGCGGCCTGTTCTGGTGCTCCTGCGGCTAACACCGCTGCAAAAAAGGGAAAAAATTGACAAATATGCAAAAAAAAGTGTCAGTGGGTCAGTCACATTTTGTAGGACGTACCAAACTACATCATTTGAATCATCTTTGTTGTGCAGATAAATTTAATTTAAATATAATTTCTGTAGTCAAGAAAAAGTGACTATTTACTATTTAACATATCCCTAAAATTAATTTTCCATTTTTTCAATCCAAGTCCAACATTAAGAAATCTTGACTATTGTTGTTTACCTTACCTTTTTATTAAAAACAAAACAAATATTAAATATTGTATCTATAGAAATAGATCAATTGTGAATATTTGTTTTTCTTTAGATAATTACTATAATTATTTTAACTACTAAATAAGTAACTGACCAGTCCACACAATGACAAGTTTGACTCCTGAATTAGAATATGCGAGGTGATGCCGCTGACCTGACGCGGTGGCCGGACCGACCCCTTTTAGCGAGCTGAGTGCCGAGATGGCGGCGGCGACGTCAGGCAGGAGGCAGAAGGCCTTCCGTGAACACTCGGCCACCGTCGATTCGCCGTTGGAAGACACCAGCTGCTGCAGACGGGGCCTGAACTTCCCCCTCTGAGGACAAGGACATGTTGGGTGACGTATTCTGCACTTAGTGTGTGTGTGTATGTATGTAGAGTAACAATTTACAGTAAGTTTCCATTCCATCAGCTTGATAAGCTCTGAGAGGGTGACATGTTTATCACATCGACTTGAGACAGCAGCAGGTAGGTCTTCCTGGTACCTGCGTGTAAACACAACATTACGTTCAGTACAATAACAATGAAGTCTTTTTCACACAAAAACTAGCAAAGTTACACTCTGAAGTAATGACACGAGGGGGTGAGTCTGAAAAAAAAGTGAGATGTGAGATTAAAATTAATTTCAGGAGATAATGTACAATTATATAATGAAGATACAGTTTGAAATGTGTAAAAAATAATGGCCTGTATACATTGAAATGGTTTTAAAAGTTTGAATTCAAAATGTTTTTTGTTAATAATATTGTCCTATTTAAAGTTAGTTTTGCAACAAGGAACAAGAAAAATGCAATCTATAAATAAAGAATATAGACTGAAGATTATAACAAAATTACCCCCAGAAAAACATGCATTAATGTAAATATTTTAAAGTGCTTGATGTGGTCATTTTTAAATCAAATTTGAAGTTAGACAAAAATAATTAATTCCAAAACAGTTCTGCATTAAAAAAATGTTTTTTTTAAATCAAATCAATTATAAAATGACCTAATCAAACTAATTTTGAATGCATTTTTTGCACTACTAATTAGGCAACTTGTTACCACTTGTCGAGCTTTTGGAGCTTCCCTGCAGATGCTTTCTTGCTGTTGCTTTTAGCTTCCACCACCTGCCAATATTTGCCTTCAACTTTCCTCCACGTGTCGGGATCTTCGCATTCAAACAGTTGACTCATTTTCTCACAGCATTGTCAAACATGCCAAAGTAACACGATACTGTTAATTGAGATTGTTGAACTACTTCATCTATAATTAACCACACAAAAACAAACACTACATAGTTGGCAGACGTTTTCGCATTGTTCCAAGTGCAATCTCGCGAGAGCATCACTTTATTCACTTCCGCCCATGCTAGCCGTAGATTTGTTTGCTAACGATAGCCGATGCCCTTTTCTGTCTTTTTCAAACAAATATAAATTCTGCTCCCTGAATAATTGTCCTAATTACAAATTCCCGTTTTTTTCAAGTGTTTGCAACGACCAGCTCGTGACAATTGTGTGGATAGTGCATGATATTGCAACCATCTTCATGGAAATACAGAGAGGCGATCTATTTCCAGACATAGGACCTCGACCCCCAATCATGAAGGTACCAAAAGTCGACAAATCTCCCCAATCTTGTGTATTATTTATAGGAATAACCTTTTAAATATAAAAATATATATGCACCAAGACAGCAATAATGGTTGAACTTTAGTGAAGCCCCTCATATAAAGTATATATAACTGCAATGTGCAATGCCATAAGATCTAATATTATTTGCAATTAACAGTTCATAAACACCTGATGAAGAAAAAACACATTAGAAGGCTATGGTGGAGTTGACAAGTTTCTAATACTCCAAAATTGTTTTGTTATTGTTTGTGGCAGACTCTTCAACATTGGAGAGCCTGAAGAAGATTTTGAGCTGCTGCACAAAGTTCTTGGATAAATTGGTAATGCACACTCAGATATTACTGCACGTATCTCTGTATATTCTACTTGTTATTGGACGAGGTGATGAAAAAATTCAAACGTTTTAGATGAGGAAAATACAGTGACATAGTGTATTGGCAGAAAAATTGGAAAGTGAGTTTATAGAATTAAAAAATCTGCTGTTAAAGAATATTTTAGTGGTTAAAATACGACATTGCTTAGGCAAAAGTGTAAAAAAAAGTGTTCGTGGATAAATTCTGACCAGCCTAACATTGTTTTTGTGTTCAAGCCAAAGCCACAAAAGTGGTACTTTGTCGCCGTCTACTGGTATAATATTGTTATGCTTCATGTTTTTTCCCCCATATACCCCTTACAACACTCAAACTAAGGAACCACACAAATAACTTGTCTACAGTTATAACATGTGTAATATTAACTCACTGGCTATCATTAATGTCAAATGAATAATTGTTGGCAACCCTCCCAGTCATAATGGATTGGATTGCTGTCAATGGCTGCTAAAGTATTAACTGTAAAAGTTGTAAACATCATGTTTTTTTTCCAATGCTAATCACCAGGCTAAAACAGAACTGAATTAGTTTTTTTTTACATAGAAGAATTGCAAAATGTTTATCCCAGTAAGTGATGGTGTGATTGCATATTGTAGGAAGATGGAGAAAATGTCCCGGGTCACCACCGCCCTGGGCAGTAGCGCTGTCAGTGGCCGAACCATGTTCTGCCACTTGGACGCGCCGGCCAACGCCATCAGCGTGTGCCGCGACGCCACTCAGGTGGTGGTGGCCGGCCGCAACATCTTCAAGATCTACGCGCTGGAGGACGAGCAGTTCACCGAGAAGATGAACCTGCGCGTGGGCCGGAAGCCATCGCTCAATCTGAGCTGCGCCGACGTCATGTGGCACCAGATGGATGAAAACCTGCTGGCCACCGCCGCCACCAACGGCGCCGTGGTCACGTGGAACCTGGGCAAGCCGTCACGCAACAAGCAGGATCAGTTGTTCACCGAGCACAAGCGCACGGTCAATAAGGTGTGCTTCCATCCCACCGAGGCGTACATGCTGCTGAGCGGCTCGCAAGACGGCTTCATGAAGTGCTTCGACCTCCGCAAGAAGGAATCCGTCAGCACTTTTTCTGGTACTTTCTGCTACGGTGGCAGCACAAAAAAAATACCATAAATCTGCAATTTAAACTATGCCACCCATATTTCTTACTTTATTGTTGACAAAAAAAAACGGATGATAGATGATGCTAGTTAGCTCACTGAGCTGCTTTGTTATTTTAAAAAAATGCTTAATTTTTAATATGGATACTCCTTCAGGTCAATCAGAGAGTGTACGGGATGTCCAGTTCAGCATGAAGGACTATTTCACCTTCGCCGCCTCCTTCGAGAATGGAAACGTCCAGCTTTGGGACATAAGGCGCCCCGACCGCTACGAGCGAATGTTCACTGCCCACACAGGCCCGGTTTTCTGTTGCGACTGGCACCCAGATGACAGGTACACTTCACTTTTTTTTGTCACCAACCACTTTTACTCAGTCAACAACTATATTGCAACTGGCATTTATTGATCATACTTCAGTCTTTTTGACAGCAATCGTAATCCAATCATTGACTGTGGTCTTTCTATTTTGACATTGCTATACAATGTGCTTCTCTTCCAGGGGCTGGTTAGCCACAGGTGGACGAGACAAGATGGTCAAAGTCTGGGACATGACGACAAACCGCGCCAAAGAGATTTATTGCGTCCAAACCATCGCCTCGGTGGCGCGCGTCAAGTGGCGCCCGGAGAGGAAATTCCACCTGGCGACCTGTTCCATGATGGTGGACCACAACATCTATGTGTGGGACGTACGCCGGCCGTTCATCCCCTTTGCCACCTTCGAGGAGCACAAAGACGTGACCACGGGTATCGTGTGGCGACACCAGCACGACCCTCACTTCCTACTGTCGGGCTCCAAAGACAGCACCATGTACCAGCACATGTTCAAGGACGCCACACGGCCGGTGGACAAAGCCAATCCGGAAGGATTGTGCTTCGGCCTGTTTGGCGACTTAGCCTTCGCTGCGAAGGAGAGTCTGATTAGCAGCGACGCTAATAGGAAATCGTACCCCGGCGGAGACCGTCGCTACCCTATATTCTTCTTCAAAAGGCCCGACCCCACCGAGCAGTTCGCTCACGTTTCCAGCGCCCTCAGCGTCTTCGAGACTGACTTGGACAGCAGTCGCATGGACTGGTTCGTCAAAACGGCGCAACTCTACCTCCTCGGCGGGAAGCCCTTCGCCGAACTGTGCGATCACAATGCCGAGGTGGCTCGGCAGCTCAAGAGACCTCAGGTGAGTGACGTTGGAATCGTCCACTTAGTTTTCAAAAAGTCATTTCAATGCAAGTGTAAATATTTGATCTATAAACCACTTTTACTTCCAGGTTTCCACAACATGGACCATGTTGAGAATCATGTTCTCAGACCCAGCAAACATCACAACTCCCGGACCTAACCACCTCAACAAATTGGGCACGTTGCCTCTCATGAACAGGTATCCCCCCCCCAAAAAAAAAAACCTGAAAAAGTTTGCATCCTTCATTATGTGAGCAAAGTGTTGTGTTCAGCTTCAATATGAAGGAGCTGGTCAACGAAAGCAGACTGGAACGCAGCAAAGGTGATGGCAGACAAGACAACATCCACCTGGAACCGGAAACCGTCAGCAATAATAATGAAGGTGAGGAAAAATTCATGGAGGGAGGGGCCCATACTTGAATTCACTCCTCTGGATTTTACGACAGAAAACGAGGAGACGGAGGGAAGCGAAGGCCAAGCCGAGTACCTGTTTGGGGACGCCGAGCTGGACGACGACGATCTCTATTCGGTGGAACATGACAACCAGACGGGTCAGTCGATGTCCGCGGTGCCTGTTCAATAGGGGTGTGTATTGCCTCATATCTGATGATACAATATGTATCGCCATTTGTATTTTTTACTTATTTAAAAGATCATAAAAATGTTAAAATCCAGGCTAAAGCTGGTAACCAGAGGCCACTTTTGTCTGTCTTAATGTCCGGTCAACATTAAGAGCGCTAATCGAGGTATTACTGTTTTGTGGTACTTATTTTTTAAAAACACCTTTTAAAAACAGTAATGCTCTGCCTGCCTGTCATTATTAGACGTCCAATTCATTTTGACCGTGGGCGTCCTCCCATTCGAAATGAATTGGATGTCGCTTTTCCAAGCAAAAAAAATGAATGTGTGCATTTTGTCATGGGACGCAGCAGAGGAGCAGGAGTGCACACTCCCCCAGGAAGCCTTCCAGCTGCGTCACGACATCTTGGACAACCCCTCGGCGCCGGAGCACCTGCAGCAGGACAAGGCCGAGTCGCCGCACGCCAGCGGCAACGAGGCCGAGTTGGCGTTCCTGACGCCCATCGAGTCCTTCTCGCTCATCTCCATCTCTCAGCCTCTCTACACACCCGACCTGCCTGCTAGCTTCTTTTGCCCCATCGTACGCCAAATGCTGGGCTACTACGCCGAGAAGGGCGACGTACAGATGGCCGTTTCCGTGCTCGTCGTCTTGGGCGAGCGCATACGGAAAGAGATTGACGACCTCACACAGGTAAGACCTTGTTTTTAGGTTGCAACTTATATATGAATTTTTAATAAGTCATGGCTTCCTGTTAGGAGCACTGGTACATGTCCTACCTGGAACTCCTACAGCGCTTTGAGTTGTGGAACGTCTCCAACGAAGTGATCAAACTGAGCACGTGCGGTGCCATTACGTGCCTGAATCAGACATCCACCACGTTGCACATCAATTGCAGCAACTGCAAACGGCCCATGAACAACAAGGGCTGGATTTGCGACCGCTGCCGCCAGTGTGCCAGCGTATGTGCCGTCTGCCACCATGTGGTCAAGGGACTCTTTGTCTGGTGTCAGGGATGCAGTCATGGCGGCCACCTGGAGCACGTCATTAACTGGCTCAAGAGCAGCCCGCACTGCCCCGCCGGTTGTGGACATCTTTGTGAGTATACGTAAACTCGGGTTAAAGGAGGGAAAGTTTAAAGTAAGTCTTCTGGGAGTCCATTGGAATAGATACTTGACAATATGTTTTTATTCAATGTGGGAATTTTTAAAAAATGAAGCAGTATGATTATTTGAAATTGTTCATAGCGCTTCACTTTTTGAGAATTGAACCCGTCAAGTCCCCGGGTTTTATAGGGATGTTCCGATGCTGTTTTTTTTCTTTCAAGATATGTCTGGCTGAATCCAATGCAAAAAAAAAATCAGCCACTAAAAATAATGTAAGTGTTGAATGAGAATATTTTTAGCATTAAAGTGAGCCCTGGTGGTACCCCAATCAACAAATGCTCTATTTTACAGCTGTTGTTTTTTTCAGTTGGATGGTCTGTGTGTCTTCCAGTGTAAAACATCCCATAATGCAATGTTGAAAACTACGTCTTATAGTCCAGGCAGTGCAGCTTGTGTATACAAATAACATTTTGAGGGTACTCCTTAAAATGTGAAAATTAAGGTAAGTTTCAAAAAGACTTAAAATAATGAACATAACGCATTGAAAAAAAGTTTAGATTTATTCATAATTTAATTCTTGTTTTTAATAAGCTCATAATTGGTGCATTTGATTGTAGTTTGTTTTTATTTCACTGATCATTATTAACCACTTTACAACCAGCCAGTTAACATTTTTTTTGCTTTAGTGAGTACTTATAATAATTAACTAATATTTCACTATCATTTAAATTATCAATTTTGTAAAAACATCTAAAAGAACCCAACTTCAAAAAAACGAAACAATTAGTCATAGGGGCACTGGTACATGCCCAACATCAACCCTATCAGCGCAGGGCGAAGGGGCCATCTTTCGCCCAAACCCTCGTCAAAACTATAAATATCTCCGAGCTTTTGCGCGTGCGGGCCGGCAGGACCATCAACGCGTTGTAAGGGGTCATGTGTCCCATTGTCTTGGCTGCCTGGGCTGTCTTGTCTATGACGCCTGCCAATTCTGTCTGTCCGGGTGGGCTGCGTCCAGCCTGGTCTCCCCCAACTTAGTTTAGGGTGGTCATCTCACCCTCCGTCATCACTGAAGAACTCACTAGGAAGAATCACAAAACTTTTTTATAAATTTGAGTAATTATCAAATTCATTGTAAATACTCTGAATTCCATAGGGTAAGTAAGACAGCTAAATAAGAGCTAATTAGTTGACTAGTTGTAAAAGATAATCATTCTACTCTTCAAATTATTGTTTTTTTTTTGCTCACCTGGCACCACTAAGGCCTTTCCCAGCTATCAGCCACTTTTTCCGGTGCGCTCAGTCGCCTCAGACTTTGGAGCACTGTTTGTAAAGTGTTGGCTGTATGGATTTAAAAGAAGTTTTTTTTTTAAATCCACATGCTACAACTGGATGTAATCCCCCATTAATCGCCAGCCATTTTACCTAGTTCTTCCTGGTATGAGTGGATTTTCTCAACCAGCTCAGAGCCTGCCGACGAGGCCAGCAGCTCGGAAGCGCAGGACCGCGTCTGGGCCAATGTGGCACTCATTTCCTGACTCAGCCGATGGTTTTCCACCAGCTCGCTGTGCACTCTCCTCCAGGCCATCTTGTCCTCCATCAGGCAGCCCTCCATTACGGTGCGCAGTTCCTTCTCCTGCGACACCTGACTTTGCAAGCCCTCCACTTCCTCACAACGCTGCATGGACCATAAATAAGGATGAAGATGGAGTTCCCATCCGAGTTCGTATTTTGTATCATTACCTTGTGTAGCTGGATAGCCATCTCCTGCATCTCTGCTTCCAACTGGTCGGCATAAGATTGCTCCAAAGCGTCGCTGGGTGGTCGAGCGTTGCTGTGCCACCTGGCGATCGCCGAGGTCATCTTGCGTTTAGGCCCGAATAAACTGGATAGGGAGCAGAAAAAACAACAGAAGGTAACCTGGAAATTGCCCCATGATGGATTAACTAATGCCCATCTTCCTTCACGTACGTGATTCCAATTTCTTTCAAGTCATTCTCTGTCAGCGTGAGAAAAATGCGCAAATCGATGTCTTGTTCCTCTAGTAAGGGAAGATACTTTGAGAAGCCCAGTTGTTCCAAGAACTCTGCCAGATCCTGCCAAGAATTATTTTGAAAACGGAAAATCGCTATTCCAGAAAATTACTCCGAGACAATAAATACAACGCTACCTTGGGCCCGCCATAAGACGCCGGAACGCCGCCGTCATGCCGACTTTTGCCTTTGGAGTGGGGCGGCTTTGTCAGTCGACGCGAGCTACTCTTTTGGCACTGGTCCGAGTCCTGGTGAGGTTTGCCGAGTTAGTCACTCGGACACAAGAATGGTCACTGTTGGTTTCAATCACCTCGTTGCTTTCCACCGATCCTTCCCAGCCGATCACATGAGGCAAACCTTCGCAGCTGCTACCGCTGCTTCTCATGGTGGGCATGTCGTTGTCGAAGAAAGGACTGTCGTCTGAGAGCAGTTTGGGATTATTTTTACGCGCCCCTGGCACTCAGACTACGTTATCTTAATGTTATTTTCTCACCTCGGCTGCTGTTGCTTTGCCCGTCCAGTTCGTTAATGGGCGAGGTCACATCCCGGCAGCGTGTGCCGTCGCTTCGATCGCCCGTGTGGCCAATCGCTGTCCGAGGTGCTAGCATGGAAAAACAAACAAACAAATTGTTAGCCCTGTTCATAGCATTCAACCAGAAAAGGTCACTAAGAAATTGTGATTATGTACAAAATGAAAATAACTGCAATGTAATTTTACATGTATAAAACTGATAAAATAGGTACTTTTTCAGCACCTTATAGGACCCTTGAAGTCTTTAACCTCCTAAAACCCACTCTTTTTATTTTCTCTTTGATATTTAGGCTAATTGGGACTTAAACAAATAATTATATTTTTACATGATGATGTTTCCTTGTAGTCCAAAATGTAACATTGTCCTAAGATGTTAATGTCAATTCTTAAATTCAGACAACAGGATTGTTGCAGTAAAGATTTACCACTGGATCCTCCGACTTGAAATTTAGCGATGGCTTGGGGTCCGTCATGGATGCTGATGCCTTTAGCCCGGCTTCGGCTGGCTCGCGACCTCGGCGGGGGTGCGCTGTCTGAATCCTCTGAGGAGCTGAGGTCTTCAAAGTGTCCTGATCGACCACAATAGACAAAGTGGTGAGTTTAAGAGTGTCAACCATTCTGTGTCTTAGCAACGTACCTGGTTTGATCCTGGGAGAACGCAAATCAATTAGGCTAGCAATCTTGGCATTGCCGTACATCATGGCAAGGGCTCTGGCTGTCTCGCCTTTAGCGTTGCGCTCCTTGGCTTTCGCTTTCTGCAAATGGGTTAGGGTAAAAACATATTACAAACTTTAACATTTGAAAACCACTGATTTTCTATGGCCCCTTACATAATCCAACAGGTATTGGACGATAATTTCATGCCCGGAAGCAGCAGCCTCCATTAGAGGCGTAAATCCAGAATCGGGTTCCCTGTGGATCAGTTTAAGAAAAGCAAAAAATAAATACAAGAAAAGTATTTGACTGAAAAGTACTGTTGAGTCCAAAACTATCCAAATTGCCTCTCACCTCACATTAGCATCTGCGTCATTATCTAGCAAAAACTTAACCATCTGTGCATGACCCGTACTGGTACAATGGAAGAGCGCCGTCCAGCCGCGACAGTCTTTCACTTCCAACTGGGCCCCTTGCTTTAAGAAGCGAGGGCGACATTTTGAAAAATGTGCAATTCAGACCGAGCTTTACGGTCATTTCCATACTTGGAGAAGAAAGTAGGCAATGCTTTCATTCCCACAGCTAGCCGCTAACATCAGGGGAGTTTGGCCTCTCGCGTTTGTCGCGTTGACGTTCACACCGGCTTCCAGGAGGAGATTGGCGATGTTGTCGTGGCCGATGTAGGACGCGTACATCAGTGGCGTCCAGCCTCCAATGTTCTTGCCGTTTAGGTCAACCTCACCCCTAAGGAGAAATCATAGAATATTGACCAGAATTTAGCTCACAGTTTAGCAGAGAGCCATAGGCACCCATCAAAAGAGCCACATGTGGCTCCCGAGCCATAGGTTGCCTACCCCTGCGCTAGTCCATAATCACTTCCTGGACAAAAATGTATTTTTTTAAAGGTTTCTCCCATGAAAACATCTCAATTTGATCTTGCACACTAAAGTAATATTTTAAGTTGCCATTAATAGGGTTAATTAGGAAATGACTGCATAGTGATGTGCTTCCATAGGTTGAATGTTGTGATAATATGGCCAAGTTACTGGGTTGTTTAGATTCAAATCAGTTCATTTTGAGAAGAACACTGGTTCAACCAATGAGTTAAGATGTAAATCTAGTGGTTGTGATGTAAAATTGTCCACCTTTGAATGCATTCTGCGACCACGTCGTACTGTCCTATGGAGCAGGCAGTGTGAAGGTCCAGAGAGACGTCCAGTTCTTCGGCGCTCACTAGGGACTCCCCGAGCCACAAACTGAGACTCATGCCGAGCTGTTCGGACTCACTTGCCTCGTCGCTTAGCTCCGACATCTTCTTCTTCCAAGGCAAAAGTTAATATGAACAATGGCAGTCCCAGGCAGTCCAGCTGGTAGCAAAAGTAGCCCGAGTTAGCTCCTTTTTTGTAAGTTTACTTTCTCGTAAAGCAAGTTTTTCCTTGGTTGTCACCGACAGAATTCAGCGCTGCAGGTTAAATGCTCGTGAATTTTATAGACAAATGGGAGTTACGTGGGAATCATTAATTAGATTTGTGTCAGTTAGAGAGAAGTTATGGTGGTAGTGTTGCGATGAAAAAAAAGCTCCGCCTTTTCCGGGTTTTCTCGGGAAGAATATTTGTATCTTACTTTTTAAAAATGCAATTTACATAATTTACACACACACACACACACACACACACACACACACACACACACACACACACACACACACACACACACACACACACACACACACACACACAATAAATGTACTTTTGATAAGAAACGCCTAAATAGTTTTTATAAGAATAACATTTTGAAATTGACACAAAACAATGTTTTCATGTTTCTAGAATTATAGAAAATGCACTCAAACTGTAAATACAAAATACATTTATGATTTGTTGTTATTTTTAATTTGTATTTGTGTTGCTCTGTTCACATGTTTAAAAAAAGCCTTTGGAAACAATAATGCATATGTTTATTATACAAAATTGAAGCGAAACTCTTCATTTGACGTAGTGAATACAAAGGTGGCATTTTCCGTCTTTTGGGCTTCACTTTGCATCGGTTTAACTTCAGCTCTTCGATGAAAAAGCGATTTTTGTGGTGATGCTGACTTGACTCTGACCTGAGCGGATGTAAGTTCTGTTAGAAAAACAGAAGAGAAAATGATCAAAATGCTGTCATGTTCACAGCACACAAACTTCTCGTTTTGCTCACCACTCTTGATGAGCTTAAACTGTTTGTTCTTCTCTTGTTCCATTTTTTTCCTGTAATCTCCTGCCGTGGCCCTCATCACCTGCCTTTTCTTGACAAGAGGAGCTTTAGAACTGCGCAGTGTTTTGAGTGCGTGAGCTGCATCCTCCCCTGTGAGATCAACAGAAAATTCCCACAAAAGCTAAAGAGTGAGTAGACGGGACAAATCTTCATTTTGTAGTAAGTTGACCAAGACTAACTCTGCTTTGGAGTAGCTTTCTGCAACTTCATTCCAAGTTCCAGCTGCTCAATACACCAGTCCAATTGTCGTTGAAACTGCTCTTCTGAACTCTGAAAGAAACAATAGTATCAAGCTGAAGGAGCAATATCTAAAATTGCTGGACAAAATAGTTACTGCAACCAACATCAAAACAATGACATGAAAGTACTGTGTTGATCATGATCGGTCGGTATACAAGTAGTACTTATAGTATAAGTACTCATGTATGTAGTGTCAGTACATGCAAGTATTCGTACTGGTAGTATCAGTACATGCTAGTATTCATACTGGTAGTACTGATACACACAATTACTAATGCGGGTAGTATCGGTACACGCAATTACTGATTAGGATCAAATTTAATCTAATCTAATCTAGTACCAATCAATTTAAATATTCATAGTTAACCATTGGGAGCCACATTAAACGTGTTTCCAAAAACACAATGTAGGGACATTGACTAAATGATAAAAGCAAATCTAACATATTGTTCTTTTACAGACTATATATTAAAATAATTAAAAAAAACTTGCCAACTCTGCGTTCTCCTCTGCTGGTTTGTTTTCACTTGGATCTTTTTCTTGATGTTCTTCAGTGGTACCTTTTTCTTTTTTCTTTACTGATTTCTTCTTTTTGTTTGCTTTTTTCTGTGCAGGCTGTTCATGCGATGGATTCGTAGAATTGTCAGCTCCAAGTCCTGAAGTCTTCCCTGGTGTGGACATAATGTCTTCACTTTTGTCCTATATCTGCTTAATGGAAACAAACGTGCATTTATTGCTAAGCCCCTTTAAAATAGTACTAAATGAGAGCAAAACAAATCAATCTCGTATCTCAATGCTAGTATTTACCGAGCCTCATTTGCAAGCTATTCCAGATTTGTCAATAATATATTTTTAACGTAAAGTTAGTCAGTCAAATACACAATACAACTATTTTATATTGAATAAATGCGTTAAACTATTGACATTTTTCCTTACCTCGGTGCTACGGCAGTATGATCTCCGTAAGGGAACAATGGAGGAAGGCATGCCATTTCCGCTTGGATTATGTTTGCGTTATATTCTTGCTGTGAAAATTTGACTTTTTATCTAACAAAAAAAAAAAACAACAACAATATACACTATGTAGTTACACTGAATGGTGACTTGAGCACACTATCGGTCACAATCTTTGATTTGAAGACGTGACATATTATACATTTTACTTTTAAATAAATAGGGTTTTTAGATTGGTTTAGATTGTTTTTAAATGTATATTTTTGTTTCATTTTTGAAATATTTAAACTACACATTATGCTGTACATAAAATGTCGTTTATTTTCGAAAACAGTAAAAAAAAAAGAAAAGTGGAACATTTGGGTTGAGCTATAGTAAAAGGCGGGCTCTTTAGTTCTTTTAGCCAATCATATTTCGACGACTGTTGCCTTTGAGCCAATCATCCAAGTTAAAAGGCGGCGCCTATGTGACTATAAATTATCTCCTCGCAGTTGTGGTACGACACATTGACCGACGTCAGCAAGCAGAGTCTCCATTAACTGCCATCGAAGGCAACGTAAGGTAACGTGTGAATACTTTTCTTTATTACATTCCGACATTTTAGAATCGTATTTAATATTAGATGTTTATTCCTGTGATTAAAACGTTTTGTGACTTGATTCTAGAACTAACCAGTGGTGTTTTGTCAACACTACAGTGCGCGCCATAGCAACGAAGCAAAAGCTAACTCAAAATTCCCAAAAATTAGCTTCCACTAATTACACTTCTCTTAACGGTCGTAAGGTATGTTTTGGAATTGAATCGTGCTGACAAGAATGGCAAATTGTTTTGAATGAGTGGGGAAATAACGTATAGCGTCGGGAGATTCATGGCGCCATTTTGCTCACTTGAAAGGGGAACGTTGGAGGGAACGTGACGCTCTCGTGTTTCTTAATGGTGGCACTACTTTACCTCCTTTAGTGTGACCTTGCCTCCTAACTGACACTTAATTTGAATTATTTCCCCTGGGTACCTGGGTATTTGTGGTTTTTAGACGTTTTTGGGCGGGTATTTTCATTGAGCAAGCCCGCCATTTCAGTTGTTACCTCGCCAAATATTGTATTGTGATGTAATTGATGTTGTTTCTCTCGTATTTTATAGGTAAACTAGTGAAAAATGGCTCGTACTAAGCAGACTGCTCGTAAATCCACCGGAGGAAAGGCGCCCAGGAAGCAGCTGGCCACAAAGGCCGCCAGGAAGAGCGCGCCGTCTACTGGTGGAGTCAAGAAGCCACACAGATACAGGTAATACAACTAACTGGCCGCAAATAGACACAGAATAAAATGTTTTTAACATATAAATCTAATCTGCTATGAATTTGGGTACTAGCCTCTTGATCAGGATCTATTTTCGTCATTCACTAGTGTTGATGGTATTGAAACATGTTAGAAAGACAATTCTAATATAAATGTAATATTTTAGTTAAGTAACTAAGTTGTTGCAAGCCACGCCCACATTTGTTTTCATTTGTCTTTTCTTCATGATTTCATGCATTTAATATTGAACCAAAACTAAATTTGAGTTAAAAATTGAAAACCTCATTCATTGTGACTTGTTTTTTTTAAAAATATATTTTTGAACCATTTTCTTTTAATAGGCCTGGCACCGTGGCTCTTCGTGAGATCCGTCGGTACCAAAAGTCCACCGAGCTCCTCATTAGGAAGCTTCCTTTCCAGCGTCTGGTGAGGGAAATTGCACAGGATTTCAAGACTGATTTGCGATTCCAAAGCGCAGCCATTGGTGCTCTGCAGGTCAGTTTCGTGCAGCCCCCCGGGCCCCCATTTTTTTTTGGCAAATTCAGTTTTTGACCATTTTCATTTGCTTTGCTAGGAGGCCAGTGAGGCTTACTTGGTGGGTCTGTTTGAGGACACCAACCTGTGCGCCATCCACGCCAAAAGGGTGACCATCATGCCCAAGGACATCCAACTGGCCAGGCGAATCCGAGGGGAACGCGCATAAATTTTTCAGGGTTGTTTTAGCTGATTGGTTTTGTAATTGTGAAACAATTTTAACTCCCAATGTCTCACATTTGTATGTTTTTTTAAACTTATGTATTTTATTATAGTCATGCTTCATCTGAAACTTTCAAGCATTCTGTCATCTCTGCCTTTTTGGGCAATTAGCTTGTGACTTTTAGTCATCCTGTGTGTGCATGCCATGGGATTTCTTCCTGTAAATAAACTTTCCATTACCTCATCTGGATTAAGTTTTAGTTCATATGATAATTCAATGATTAAAATTTTTTTTCCCCAAAACTTTAGACATTGCTGGTGTTGGTCCTATAATTGGCCTGAAATAAAGTACCCGTGTATATTTAAAACCAGTAATCAAGAAAACTAGTTGTATATATATTTAATTCATTAACATAGCATTCAGAATATGTACATTCATGGCCGTAATTGGTGTTTTGCTGATGTCTTTACTATTTGTTGTAAATCACAATGGGCAATTAAATGAGCATTTTAATCACTTATCTGCAAATTTAATTACAGACTTGGATAAACCATATATTCATTTCGTTGTGAAATACATTTTAACTAGATGTGGTAGCGTAAAGAAGACTTTATAATGGTAACATCTCCAATTTAACACATGTATGAATATTTAAATGTCATTTATACCCCCCAAATTAAATATGTATGCTTAACATCTTTACCAATCCAACAGTGATACATTTGTTGATGAGCACTCATCGTGCTTATTTTTCCTCATTTGCCTCATCAGGGCGCAAGCCAGGCAAATGTTGGTAAAGTTCCTTTTCTAACTGAGCGTCAATGTCTGTTTCTTCTCTGAAGGCACACCATAGGAGGAAGCCCACTCCGACCACGCTGACGGGGAGCACTTTCCACCAGGGTCGTTGGTACTGGCTACCCAAGGAGCGCTCCACGTTCCAGGTTCTATGACTGGCTTTGCTGGTGGAGAAGCGGATGGGTCCATCATTTACTTTCTCCTGGACAGGTTCCTTGGGTTTGGCCAGCAGGCGATGGTTGAGGGAAAGATGTCGGACTCTGTTTTACAAAAATGTGATTTAGTATCACAGCGATTGATTGAAAATATAAATACAACAAACAACTAGTGAGATCACAAGATTCAGTCAAATACTGCAAGCCAGCATCATAATGTTTGAAACTCACCCCATGGTTGCATTGGTGTGGCGAATAAACGTTGAAATCCCGCTGCTGATGGTTTTCCTGGTCAAACTAGTAAAAACTTGAGGCATTTTAGCTTGCGTGTTGTGAAATTGATCATTTTAAGTAACAGAGGTCGGTGCAAACGATGTTTAGTATCCTTACTACATAGGTCATGTAACACAGAGATGTGCGATGCAGAACTTATTCCGATGTGACACATTGTATTTCTGGAATTTAGTTCCCGTTTAGACTTTAGCAACCATGCAATTTCGTTTTATTATAATCGCAGTTTTGTTTAATATTGATATAATTTTACACGTGTGCGCGTGGAGAAGACTTTTTTTTTAATTGTGAACATTATTAAGACAATATAACGAAAAATTAATTCCGTCGCAGCACCTACCGAGATGTCTCATTATACTGTAGTAAATATTTACTTATTTTAATGTTTATGTTTTAACACAATTATAACGAAAAGTCATTTTTGTTATATTTCATAGTAATGCATGCTCAGTCTCAAATTACTTTACTAAGTTACGTATCTCTTGAAACGCATCGTAGTTTTTGACCAATCACAGAAATAATTTCCTCCAGTAAGATTTGCGTCAAACACGTCATATCCTGGTTGTGCCCCTTGCTAGGCCGCGTGTAGCGTGCGTTCATTTTCTATTCGTCGTCATACCGTAAGTAGAATGTGTTATATGTCTCAAATAACATAAATAAACCGATAACATTTTAACGTCGTTCAAGTCCGCACGTCGTCGTGTTTCTGTTGGTTATACATTTTAAAGTTAAAAACTCGTGCCAAACCGCATTTGGAATGCGTTAAGGAACAAACGTGGTGCCATGTCGCCATCTTTTATTATATCCGTACCGTAAAATGTCCATGTGGTTGTCACTGTCTCTAGAATCTATACAGATTGTTAACAACTCGTTTCTTAGTCGTTCTTTACTTTTGTGTTCGTTGCCCGACTTCAATTTTAAAATGGCCGACGACAAATTACACCACGTCCTCAAAGAGGAAGAAATGTCCAGCATGTGGCGATAACATGTGTACGGAAAAAGCCCCAAAAAAACGCACAAGAAAGACAATTGAGTTAGAGGTTATTAGATATATATTTTGGGGAAAATGTAGTTTATTTGTTTGGAACAGAATTTCTTTTGACTGGACTTGGAAGCACTGACGGGCAGTTTTTTCTTCCTTACGCAGCAAAGTCCAATTCGAATTCCAGACAGACTTTCAGTAGACTGAGCACAAAAAGAAGAAAAATGGAGAAAACCAAGAAAATGGAGGTACACATCTTTAAAATACATTTTAATAGGTTATTCCATAATTTCACCTGCTAAATAAAAAAAAAGTACTATCTGTTTTATTTTACTGACATGCAGTTCTATTGTTGTTACTCAGGAATCAGATTGCTCTCTTTATACATTCGCAAAAAAATAAAATGCTATGCCTGCAATTAACATTTTTTATTGTAATATTACCTAACATTCTTTTTGCAGCCATCAATGAGCATAAAGAATTTGAGGATTGTAAATTTGATCTTGTATTAATAGATCTAAAAACTTAAATCAAACTACCTGATCTTGTTTTAATAAAACCCAAATTGTATTTTATTTTATATTTTTCAATGGTAGTTTTTCTGTCTTTCCTTTTGCTCAGGAAGCTCCTGTTCAAATTGCAACGGCCCCAGCTGAGGGGGATCCAAAAGGCAAAAAAAGGCAACGCAAACGAAAGGCAGCAGAAAAACCAGCAGAAAAACCAGATGCAGCAAAAATTACTCCGGTACGCTTCATTCGTAATAACTTAGTATCACGGCCGTTGCAATGACATATCATATTCGGACAGTTTGAGTATCAATACGTTCAAGAACAGAAAAATGTATTTTGTTATTCTCATTACTTCTAGATGTACACCACAATTAAAGTTTTTTTCCCTCTCTCGTGGCAGGTTTCCAAACCAACCAAACCATCCAAGCCAACCCAGGGTAACGACAAACCCAAGGCTAATAACAAACCCAAGGCTAATGACAAACCCAAGGCTAATGACAAACCCAAGGCTAATGACAAAGCCAAGGCTAAAGACAAACCCAAGGCTCCACCCAAGGTTGATGACAAACCCAAGGGGCCTCTTACCAAGAAGGCAGCGATTAGGATTGCAAAGAGGGAAAAGAGGAAGCTTGGGAAGAAGACTCTAAAAGAAACAGGAATGCCCTTAGTCATAACCAAGCCAACTGATCCCAAGGCGCCACAGCTGGCTTTTGATTACCTGGCATGGTAAAAGCACCGTCGTGATAAGTAGTGATCACACAAGTTGTTCATATTTGACTTTTTTTTCATAGTTCGAATATTTTTGGACCCGGTGTGGCCATCAGTTAAGAATTGTTTGTGTTTTTTCGCAGCTATGTTAACGATCGACCGGCGTGGAAGTTCCAGAAGAACCGGCAGACGTGGTTGTTGAAAAACATGTTTGATTTGCAAATGGTAAATTCATCTCACTACTACTAGTCAGTTGACGTCATCCGCACTCACCTTTTAAATGGCTTTCAGGTTGGCGACGAGAAGTTCTCCCAAATGCTGAAGTATTTGCCTTTAATGCGCGGAAAGGCCAGAGAGACCGCCATCAAAAAGTCGACGCTTCTGGTCCAAGAAGCTGCTCAGACGCCTGAGAATGCTGATGCCCAAAAGAAGGCGCAACGAGCAAAGGAGATCCTACAGCTGTACTCCTAAAGGCAGTCATGGGCATGATTTTTTTTATCTTTGCCCACCACCGGTTTGTAGTAACTAATTAACCATGGAAATTTGACTTCCTGTTTTTTTTTTGGCAGCTTTAAAAAGTTGGTAATCTCATTCAGTACAATTGACAGCAATAGGCTGAGAGAAGTCGGCAGCAAATAAAAGTGCTGCAAGACCTCCCACGTCAAAATTAATTGGACAATTATCGTCAATGTCGTCTCAAATATTACCGTTTACTACTAATGTATGCCAGGCTGCAAAATAAAAAAAAACATACTCCATGATGGAACTCATTGGCTGCCTTCTCTCTCCGGTTCAAGTGGCGGAAAAACACGTAATGTTTTAAATCTCATTGTATGACTCCCAATATTGCTAAAAAATGACTTTAATTTCCTTTTACTACTAATTGAATCTTTTTATAGTTTTTTTTTTTCTCTAAAACAATACAATGTATGATTTGTAATTTCCCACAGCACACCTGAGCATCTCCAACGGTAAACAAAGGTTGGGAAATACTTCATTTGACTACTTTTACGGTCAGTGGTGAGTTATTAAACACTTGATTAATGATCCAGGCCATACAATTATACAACTAAAAATAACTCAATTCACAACATTAGTATTTTTCACAGTTTGTATTTGTTAAATATACAAAAAAATATTACCACAGCAGTGCAAACATGTAAAATATTTACATCCCTTTCAAACATCTCAGTCACAACTTCATTTTTAAATCTCACTTATTTGCTTATCAAAATTCTTCAAATGGACATTAGAAAAATGTAACATGTATTAAATTACCCCCCCCCCCCCCATGAATTTTGCTTCACAGTCACAATTTGTACAAAAAAAAATCATTCGCTGGTTTAAACAAAAAAGTCCTTTCAATTCTTGTCCAATAATTGAAAAAGTCCAACATCCCCACGTAAATGTTGCGTCGTCGTTGGTGTCTCGCCACCTTTTTTCCTATCTGTAACATAGCAAAACTGTATAAAACACACTGTTACAAACTAGGGTGGTTGGTTAGAAGTGAAGGTTTAACCTGGTGTTGTTCCAAAAGGAATGTTATGAAGTGTGAGCAGTGCTTTTAATCTTGCAATCTCTTCTCGCTGTTTTCGGACATCCTCGTTACATTTTTGTAAAGAATCGTGCACTTCTGTTTCCACTTCAACTTTAGAGATGGTCTGCTTCATTTTTTCACTTTTCAGGAAGCCGCCATCTTCAAAGACATCCCTGAGAAGATTATTATATCCCTGTCAAGAACATAAGCATCATTCAGATTTTATTTGTTGAAAACAAAGTTAGCTAAACATGGACCAGGAGCAACTTACTTGCTCAGTAATAAGGCCTTCGTAGCGAGCTTGCTCTGCTTCATCCCAATCTTTTTGTAGCTTCTCATTTAGTGTTGGGTACACTTCAGTAAAAGGTCAAAAGGTTAGAATATAGAATATTTCAATTCAGATGTGCAAGGGACACTGGTTAAAAAAAATACTGAAATTTGACTGCTTTTCTTAACTAGTGTTACTGTAATTTTAGTGAAATTATTGCACAAAAGAACATTTTATAAATGCATTTAACATCCTAAATGTTTAATATATTCAATGTAAATGAGAAAAGCAAGTCTTCCCACCTAAAAGAGAATGAGGGTGGCAAACAAGAGGCGTTTCAAATGTAAGCGAGTACATGCAAGTGCTCGGCTCCGAGACTCGAGCGAGCTTGCTTTGGCTGCTGCAGGCAAAAATCACCTGGAAAACAAATAAAATTAAAAAAAAACAAAGCTAAAGACAAGCCCAACTTTACATGGAAATAACTACTTACCTTTGCTTCTCTGTTTCTTGTACCACAGGTGTCTCCATCTCTCATCCACATGCCTGTAAAAGAGTTGTTTGCAATTTCCCATTCATGCCAGATCCTGAAAGAAAAGATATTTAGTTTGAAGAACATCCAAAAACGGTAGCTATACACTTTTTTTTTTGTTTTACCCCAGAATTCCACTGTAAGCATTCCACCGAAATGACTGCTCATGCTGGGTGATGTTGTGAAATGGACACAACTCGTATCTATACCTAAAAAAAATATATATACATTTTAAATTGGTCAATTAACAATCACACTCAAATTTGAAAATATATATGTATATATAGTACTTACAATGACTCTGTAAGGCTGAAACACCTTCCAGCCAAACGGGCAAGATGAGCAGGTCCTTGTGAAAATGACAAATGTGTTATTTTTGGACAACATCGTATAATATTTAATTTTGAAATGACATAAAACTTACCAGAGACTGGCGATGCAAGAACTTTAGGTTGTAGTCTGCTTCCCTGAGCCAGCAAATTGTTGTTTATCCTTAGGATAAAAGATTAAAAATTGAATTGTAATCACTACATGTATTTAAATTAATTTTAATGGGTAAATTGACAAACCCAAATGTATTCGGTGCCTCGACTATCTTCATTTTACCAGCGAATCCATGATTTACTACGAAAAATTAAGTCAAAAGACCAAAGTCAATCAATATGGTTGGTTAGTGGCTCTTCTTAGTTGACATCTTCATAAAGTAACACTTCAATTACTTACCGAAAATAGAAATGCATACCATAATGACGAGTACTAAGTGATATAGAACATTTAAAAAACTGTACATGATTGATTGAAGTAGTTATACGATATTTTCGAAAACATCTGTGGTTCACTTTTCATGAAATTGTAATTGTTTTCCGGGTCACGTGGCAGAAACAACTCTTGCGCATGCACTTTTTGGATAATACGTCATTTCATTTGAGGACCTAAAGTACGCTTATTAACAATTTTATACCTTTTGAAAAAAACGGTGATACCAGTTCTATTTGAATTACGACGAATTACACCCATAATGGAAACTCAATATTCACATTTTTAAATGTTTTTGTATACATGACAATGTTTGCTAGCTATCGTGTGTTGCTGTTTCTACTGCGCATGATCTGTATAGTTCTGAGGAAGCATGTCGCTATTTAATATTCGAAGCTAAAACAACAGAATTGCTATTTATTTTTATTTTTCGAACGGTGAAACAATTTAGGTTTTTATTTCCAATCCAATACACGACACATAAAGCCGTGGCTTGGTCGTCATTTATTTTCTATAGACGCTAATGCTTGCTAACCAATAGAAGGCATGTGTTGCTGTTTTGACACTTGGCTACATTCGAACCTTTAACTAAAAACAACCTCTCAAACTGTATTAAACGACGTTTTTTGGTGTACAAAATGGGTCGGAAGAAACAAGGCAAGTTTGTCCGCAATGACAACAAGGGAAAAGACAAACGACACAAAGTGAAGGGGAAAACATTAGAGGCTTTTACTGAAGAAATGCACTCTGCATTTGAAGGCAAATATATCTACTTGTATTCTTCTGTCATATAATGTGTGCTTACTGTTTGAAGAATGTACAACTAAATGATGGGAAATCTTTTTGTTCTGTTTTTTTTTTTTGGGACAGCAAGTCTTCACAAAGATGATGGAGAAGCAGACACCCCTCAAATGAAGTTTCCTTGCCCTCTTGCCATGTGGGATTTGGCCCACTGTGACCCCAAACGTTGTACAGGCCGAAAACTTGTACGCAAGGGCTTTGTGCGCAACCTCCGCCTAAATCAGAGGTTTAATGGACTCATTTTGAGTCCTATGGGGACAAAGTATGTGACGCCAGCTGACAGGTATGACTTTATTTGGGGGTTACATTTAATCAAATGACCCAACACATATTGGAAACTGAAAATATTAGACCACAGGTGTCAAAATCAAATCATAAAGGTCAGATCAGGATATTATTTTTTTGTGATGCGTGGAAGTTGATTGTGTGCATTGACTTTTAAAAAAATTAAATTCCAATATGCAGAAATTCCAAGATGCAGAAATTCTATATTTATTGATTTGCTATTAATTTTTAATAATAATAAGAAATAAAGATGAAAATTGTTCCCGCTTTTTTTTTTAAGTCCGCAAACAAAAACCAAGATTCTTTACATTTGTCTTTTATATTAGATTTGTTTAATTTAAGAGAAAAGGCAGAGAATCCCAATGTTTAACTTATTTAAAGCAGTAGACACAATGCATTTCAATAGGAATGGCTGACTTAAAAAAATCATGTTTGTCATCTTTTACAGGGAGATTGTAGCCCAGCAAGGACTGGCAGTAATTGATTGCTCCTGGGCCAAACTTGAGGAGACCCCCTTCAATAAAATGGTCGGAAGTCATCCACGGTTGCTCCCTTACCTCGTCGCCGCAAACCCGGTCAACTACGGGAAGCCGTGCAAATTATCATGCGTCGAGGCCTTTGCTGCTACTTTTTGTATTGTTGGTAAAGCAAGCATCCGATTTTTGTTGTTTTTTGAGTTGACGTACAACTGGCATTACACTCACCTTGTGCTAACTATCAATAGGTTTTAAGGAACTAGCCGTGCTGCTTTTGGAGAAATTTAAGTGGGGGACTGTGTTCCTGGAACTCAATAAAGTTCTGCTAAAGGGTTATGCTGCCTGCCAATCAGAGGAAGAGCTACTTGCTGTAGAAAAGGAATTTCTAACTTCTAAACCAGAAGAAGAGGAAATAGGTAAACATGGAAAAAATTGATCATTTATTTTTTTAATTTTGGAGAGTGGTAGAATCTGAGCATAGTCATAATGAATATATTTTAGTTTTTACTCTAATCCCTTTTTTTTTTAAGATCCATTCGACGTCAACTCGGGAGTGGAATTCATGAATCTCAACAGACGTCATTGGTGAGAATCGTGCATTTGGTTGAGGACAGACAGTTGTCATTACATATAATCCACAATGAGTTAATTAAAATTGTGTTCATAACTCATCATTAAGATTAAGTACTACTTAATTTTGGAAAAGAATGAGCATGTTTTAGTTGGACGGTTTTGTGCTCTTTTTTTATTTATTTTTGTATTTGTGTTCAAGGGAACCTGAGGAAGAGGATTCCAGCGAGGACACTGATGCGTCAGAGAGCGAGAATGATGAATCAACAGATGAAAAAAACAATGAGTCAGAAAATGTCTCAGATGTTGAAGAGGAAGTGGCTGTAGCAACGTCGTCACATTAAAATTTCAGTTTGATGCACATTAAAGTTCAAGTTTGATACATTTAACGACTGCAAATGTTCAATTTCGACCCGCTATAAGGCCATTTTAGCTCATTTTTAGGTTCTTAAAATATTTTAAACTGTTTTTTAATGAAAAGTCACAATTTCCAAATACTATGATGTGTTTCCAAGAGTTTTTGTTTTTCGGGATATGTGATTAAGAATATTTTCATATTCATAGGCTTTTAGATTTTAAAAAAAATCTCTAAACCGAGAAATGTCATGTTTGTAAGGTGTTACGCCCATTTATTTGCCTAAAAAGTTCTTTATTACTTCAAATAAAATTCACATTTGAAGGTGTTCAATTTCACATTGTGACTAGTATTGCATCAAAAACTTTACAATTTGTTTTATGTTAGCCTTTAAGTTTTCAACATGAGTATTGTTCATTAGTAGTATAACTTTATTACTTAAAGCTACTTTGTTATGTTTGATAATGTACGTTTTGTTGCAGTTTTCAATTAAGTTATCTGGTGTTTGGGGGCTTTTATACAGTTCAACGTGGGGGGATTCTCATTTTTCCCACAGCGTCACCTGGGTTTTTTAATTGTAAATAGTGGTCATTGAACGCAGCATTTCGTTCCGACTACCTGGCAGTGGCATTAAAAAGACTTGTGTAACCATGTAATGTTCTATATTTCGTTTGAAACTAGATTTTCTTTCGTCTGACAGATCTTTTCCAGTGAGAAAAAAAAAGTTGAGTTTTTTTTTACTGTAAATGTGGCGAGGGGGCGGACACAGCAGGACTCTGCTGTCCTGCGGTAACATTGTTGTGGAACGACGTCACAGCTCGAAAATGAAGGCGAAGAGGCAGCCATTACCGGAGCATCTCTAATTATTTTATTCCAAATAAATACTCGCGGAAAACTCCCATGGCAAGAGCTACAAGTCAGCTGGTGAGTCTCGCCACTTACACACTGAGCATACGACGAAGCCGGCGGGGCAAATGTGCCGTGTGGCGCTTGTTTGACAACAAATAGTTCACTCGGGCCTTCGTCGGAAGAGCGGCGGCTAGCTAGCCGCGAAGCTAGCACCGAACACCGCACTGCTAATATAGCCGGGCTAGCTCACCGAAATTGACTGACATTCGTCCCTATATGACCACGTCATTCAACATATAGCCGTGCTTCACTCTAGTGTTTTTGTTAAAATACACTAAACAACAAGTTGCGGAAAATTGTACAGTTTCACTCAGTCTGCTTTAGCTAATGCTAAGCTAAGCGGCTTGGCGCTTTCAATGTTAACTCTGGCTGTCATGGTACTGTTGTGCTCGTTAAGTATCACTTGACAAGTAGATTAATGGAATAAATGTTTTTTTTAAATGTCCTTCAGAAAACTTCTTTAGGGGTCAGTTGTATGTTTGAAACACACTTGAGTGCGGCTTGTCAAGGTAGCCCGAGAAAGTTCACACAGGCCCCAATGCAGCCGGATTTAGTCCATACGTGGGTTATTGATATCTGGAAATAATGTGCCAACATAAACGGTGGACCATAGGGAAGTTAGTCAAAGAATGGTGGTTCTGTTTGGTCCGTCTTTGTGGATGAAAAGCAGCTAAACGGCCACACCTTGGTTGTGAATGAGATAAAAGGAAACGTAACGCGAGTTGTAAACGGCGATGCGTGTGTTATTGTCCTTGCAAGCACCAAACGACGCCCTGGAATTTACAACCTCCCTGTTTGTTGTGTCGAGGTGTGAAATAATGACCAAGGTTGGGTTTGGTCCTCAAACTTTATGCCCCGTGAACGAACAAACAACATAAAATGCTTGGCTACTCTCCAAAAGCCGTCATCACAACATTAAAATACAGGAAGTAAAAGGTCTAAATGTTTTAAAAGCCACTTCCTGTTGATGTTTTCAATCGAAATGAGCATATAAGAGAAAAGGACAATGACAGGCTAACAAATAGGGTCTGCGTTGTGGGAGAACCTATTAACAATGGATAGTTCTACTCTGAAACAGCACAAGTAGGCGTGTATTCTTTATCCTCTGTGAAAAACAACTCTTACTGACACTACTTGACTCACTGCAGGTTCTGTAAGTTCTGAAAGCTTACTTGAGAATTATGGTTGTGTCTTTTCTTGTACTATTTGTATACAGGGGTTCACGTTGAACTTTTCAAAAAGTTGAAACGGGGAAGTTTAGACAGCTCAGAAGGATTTCCTCTTGTGGTTACGTCCTTATCTTTTTATAGACTTTGCCCCTCAAATGGCCTCACTTTAAATTGTGTTAACTGCAGTACTTGGGAGTTTCATTCATCCTGTGACCGGTGTTTTTACTCATAAATCGAGCAGCTGCCAAAAAACAGCAATATTTCAGCTTTTAAAAAAAGAAAAAAAGAGATACCATACACTTAAATTTTAAAAAAAAGTTTTAAATAAGCTCCCAGGTGAACAAGTGTTTACACACAGTTCGGAAAAAGCTTGCTTGTTGTCTCTGGGCTTGTGTGGGTTTTTTTCTGGGTACTCCCACATCACCAAAACATGAAGTATAGGTTTGGTGGAAGACTTTAAATTGCCCCTAGGTATGATTGTGAGATTGAGTCAGAATTATTTTCTAAAGAATAGGACTGTGGCTTATTGCTCAGCAAAGTCCAATCTACTGTGGTCATAAATTTCAAGGTACCACTGTGTAAAGTTGGTATTCCACTGACTGAAGTGTTGTTCTGACCTCTGTTTCCAGTATGATGTCGTGCCCATTCAGCCCAGCGTTGTTATTTGTTCCCGCTCGCATCCATCAATGGTAAGGAACCATCCCGACTTGAGCAGCAGCCACTGTCCCGGCATGGAGGGCTCGCCCTCGGAGACCCGCGCTGTGGGAACGTCCGCCGGCGGCCAGGGCTCCAGCTTCCGCGCCCAGAAGGTGGCGCAGGCGCCTCAGCCGCGCAAGAAGAAACCAGAGGACTTCAAGTTCGGAAAAATTCTGGGAGAGGGCTCCTTCTCGACGGTATACATCAAAATCATATTTAAAAAGGATGTTTTGATTATTATTTTTTTTAGCCTCTCAATTCATTGGCTGCCAATGACAGTGCTAGATGTCCAATCCATTCTGAAACTCAAAGTCATTATGGTCAATCAAAGCCAGTGCTACCAGTTTTTAAAAATGAATTGGACATCTGTTGTTGTCCATGACAGACATTGAATGAAAAACAAATATTTTTAGTTGTTTCTTTATTTAAAAAAGTAGAAAACAAATGTTTTCTTTACATTTAATATTTAGTTTTCATTTGAAATATGAGGAAAACAATTATGTTTAGAGTAAAGTAGTAATAATAGTAGTCTTTTATTGAGGATAGCAGGAATGTTATTTATTCATTTTTATTTTCATGTTTTTATTTCATTTAGGACATATTTTTTCTGTATGATTTATTATTTGATATTTTTCCCATTTTGGTTTCTTTGACCTTTGTAGTCCTTGAACTTAAACGACTACAGACAATTATTTTTTAAAGTAGTAATAATAGTAGTCTTCTATTGAGGATTGCAGAAATTTTATTTGTATGTTTATATTAGTATTTTTTATTTTTCTCAATTTGTGAAAATCTGAAATTTAAAACAATTTGGCTTGCCATACATGGCCAGTGTGACCCAAGTATGACACTTGTAACTTACATATAACGCATTCCTCCTTCATTTTAGGTAATTTATGTCTGAGCTGTTGTCGCTACATGCGAGCATTCCTCCGATTAGCACTCTCCAATGAATCATCTCCATTTTTTTTCTCCCTCTTCAAGGTTGTCCTGGCAAGAGAGCAGGTAACCGGCAAAGAATATGCAAGTAAGTTAAAGCACCAAATGCGGGTACAATTTAGCCAATGACTCAAAGTGACTCAAGTGTGGTGGATTGTCTTTGTGTTTTTCAGTTAAAATATTGGAGAAGCGGCACATCATGAAGCAGAACAAAGCCCAGTATGTGAAACGAGAAAGGGATTTGATGTCCAATCTCGAGCATCCGTTCTTCGTCAAGCTCTTCTTCACATTTCAAGACGACGAGAAGTTGTGTATCCTGTCAGGGTGGCCATGACTGTGCAATTTTATCCTTAATACTTCTTCTTCCTTAACATATTGATATCAGATTTTGGTCTCAGCTACGCAAAAAATGGGGAACTCCTAAAATACATTCGTAAAATTGGGTCCTTTGATGAGACCTGTACTAGATTCTATTCGGCAGAAATTGTTAGCGCTCTAGAATATTTGCACAATAAGGGAATTATCCATAGGTAAGTAGAAGGTTTTTTTTTGGCCTTTCTTTATATTGTTATTGGAGTTTTAACCAAGTTTGCTTTATTTCAGAGATCTGAAACCAGAGAATATTCTTTTGAGCGAAGAGATGCACATCCAGATTACAGATTTCGGGACGGCGAAACAATTGTCATCGGACAGTAAGCAAGGTACATTAGCATAATTTTTGGTCTGTAAACCATAGCATCCAAATTAAATTAAATTTTAAAACAATGCGAGACAGATTTGTTCAATAAAAAATCTCAAGATACAAAATTTACAGAAAATAGCCAGATAAAATCCACTTAACCTTGACTTTTTAGCTTTATGGGGGGCAAAATTGAGGCTAATGTTAGCTAGTAGCATGCCAGGCTTATTGTCCAGATGATGCAGTACTATTTTTTCCAGGGTGGCATGTCTTAAAAGTTACCTTTTTATTCCTTTTTCCACAGCGAGAGCTAACTCTTTTGTAGGAACAGCACAGTATGTTTCTCCAGAGTTGTTAACAGAGAAATCAGCCTGCAAAAGGTGACCCTCATTTAATAGTTGTCTATTAATTATATTACAATAATATGTATTTTGCCTCATTTTCCTGTTTTTTCCAGCTCTGACCTTTGGGCATTAGGATGTATTATCTACCAATTGGTGGCTGGTTTACCACCATTCAGAGCTGGGTAAGTTACACTGGTTCTTTTGTTGCCATTGTTGGTTTTAATGTATTTTTTGACTTTTCATTTGATTGTTTTTTTTCTCCCCACAGAAATGAGTACTTAATATTCCAGAAGATAATAAAGCTGGAGTATGAATTTCCGGAGAAATTCTTCCCCAGAGCCAAGGATCTTGTCAAACTGCTTTTGGTAAGTGATTGGACATCTTTTGTCCATATGCCATTTTGTGTACTTTTATGCATTTCTGTTAATAATATATTAGCAATTAGTGTTCATTGGTTTTGGTGAAAAAAAAGTATTTTGTAACATAACAAAAAAAACCTTAGTAGACGTTTCCAGCCTAAATTTGAAGTGCAACTATTCTTTGTTTACAGTCACTGGACCCCTCAAATCGAATCGGGTGTGAAGAAATGGGTGGCTACAATCCTTTAAAACAACACCCCTTCTTCGATAACATATCGTGGAGCGACCTGCACATTCAGACACCCCCAAAACTCACCCCTTACCTTCCCGCCATGTCGGAAGATGACGAGGACTGCTACGGAAATGTAGGATTAAGCCTATTTTTTGTCATAGTTGTTTCATTGGGGCTGCCACAAACAATTTTTTTGCCAGTCAACTGACCACATATTATCTTTTAAATATCAACTAAATTGAATCAACTCATTTCATAATCCATTAATCGTGGCAGCCCTAATTGTTCCTTAACCAAACCCCCTAATTGTTCCACGCAGTACGACGACCTCCTGAGCCAGTTCAGCAACATGCAGGTGGCCCAGTCCAGCTCGTCACACTCCCTTTCGCCGCACGAGTCGACGCCGCCGCAACGGTCCAGCAGCAACATCGAGCAGTACATCCACGATCTGGACAACAACTCTTTCGAACTGGACTTGCTGTTCACCGACGAGGAGAAGTTCCTGCTGCTGAATAAACAGACCTCTGGAAATCCGTGGTAAGCCTCACCGCTATCCCATTTTGCAACGCCAACCAAGGCTAGTATCTAGTGTCACTCATTTTACTTGTCAAACAGGCACCAATTTGTGGAAAACAACCTGATTTTGAAAATGGGTCCAGTGGACAAACGAAAGGTAAGAACATCTAAAAAAAAAAAATGGTTGCATTTCCAGCACGGTGACTTAACGTGTGTTCTGTTTCAGGGTCTGTTTGCCCGACGGAGACAGCTGCTCCTCACTGAAGGACCACACCTGTACTATGTGGATCCTGTCAACAAGGTCCTGAAAGGAGAAATCCCTTGGTCGCTAGAATTACGCCCTGAGGCCAAGAACTTCAAAACCTTCTTTGTTCACACGGTATACACAACTAAAACATCCCATTACGAATTCTCACGACATCCAATACCGGTCGCTATCATCTGTAACGCTAGCTCGGGGCTGTCGGTATATTTTTACACAATTTAAAATGCTCTCTTGCTATCACTAGCTTCTAAAAAGAAGTCATTTACAGTTGGTGGACATTTTTGCCCTGTGGTTTAATTGACAGCTACCACAAAACTCGGTGCTCGGACGTTTGGTCGCCGGTCAAATGGTTTACTGTTGAAACCAGCTCTTAAAATTTTTATTAGTGAGAGAGTTTAATATCTAAGTACTGTTTAATATCTAAGTACTTTTTAATATCTAAGTACTTTTTAATATCTAAGTACTGTTTAATATCTATGTACTTTTTAATATCGAAGTACTTTTTAATATCGAAGTACTTTTTAATATCGAAGTACTTTTTAATATCGAAGTACTTTTTAATATCGAAGTACTTTTTAATATCGAAGTACTTTTTAATATCGAAGTACTTTTTAATATCGAAGTACTTTTTAATATCAAAGTACTTTTTAATATCGAAGTACTTTTTAATATCGAAGTACTTTTTAATATCGAAGTACTTTTTAATATCGAAGTACTTTTTAATATCGAAGTACTGTTTAATATCTATGTACTGTTTAATATCTATGTACTTTTTAATATCTATGTACTTTTTAATATCTATGTACTTTTTAATATCTAAGTACTGTTTGATATCTAAGTACTTTTTAACATCTAAGTACTGCTTAATGTCTAAGTACTTTTTAATATCTAATTACTGTTTAATATCTAAGTACTGTTTAATATCTAAGTACATTTGACCATCGACCAAATGTCCGGTCATGCAAAACTCGATGTTATTATTAAGAAGAAAAATCGGTATTATCCGACTTTTGTATCTCTCGATCTTTCATTTAGGACTACAGAAATGACTTTTTTTTTGTGGAAAACGAGGAAGAAGTAGATGTACAAGTACAAGTATAATAACCCAGTGTTTCCGTTTCCCGCTTTCATTCCAGCCTAACCGAACATACTATTTGATGGACCCTAGCGGAAATGCCGACAGATGGTGCAAGAAGATCCAGGAGGTGTGGCGAAAGATCTATCAAAGACACCAAAACCCCGGCCTATAGGAGCTCCTCCCGTATCCTCCCGTGGCCAATCACTGAGCAGAGTAACACCCTCTTTAGTGCCCTTCATCACCGCAGTGTAAACAAACTCAAGACGCTGGCATCTAGACCTCGTTTGTTTTACTGAGTAGAATCATGGGGGGGGAGGGGGGTCAGTCTCCAGGTCTCCAACTTGGGATTCAGGGTTGCTTTGCTTGTTCTTTGTGCTCCGCACGAGGCTTCCATTGCAATTTCGCCACCGAGCACATCCGCTTTCTTTTGTACATTTCTCCACCCGATTCAATCCGAGGACTGGCTTCCTGCTCTGCATAAGGCAACATAAAAAAACACAAAAAAAATATCGATTTACGTGAATCCGAGAGTCTAACCGAACCCGCGTCCTCCGTGCAAAGTGTAGACAGCGCCTCCTCGTCTAGTGCATATAGCTGTACACTTGATTCCGTCTCGCGCATTTACCAAACTCAAATGTATTTTTGTAAGAAGCCCGTGTATTTCCACAGTATTTGTTTTCTGAAACCGAGTGGTACTTGCTGATGGCGGTCCAATCAGAATCCCAGCGGGCGGAAGCCGTTTGCCGACGAGGCGGTTTAAACATGCCACTAGCTAGCTCGTACTTCCGAAAAATCGCTTACATTTTTCCTGCATGGCCAGTCGTGTAGCGCAGTTCTTCGTTCCTCTCTCTCTCTCTCTCTCTCCTGTAGGGCACTGGTGATATTAAGGTAGTTTTATAAAAAGGTGGGTATTTTTTTGGTGACTGCATCGGCAACCATCGCAAATGTTACTGGCTGTTCTGTTTTTGTTCACTTTGCTATTTCTTTGTGATGTGAATTCTTTTTTTTTCAGTTTTTATTATTTTATTATTATTATTTTTTTTTAGGGATGGATCATCCACAACTCATCCTATCGAAATACGAAAAATCCTACTTGCTGACCGGAAAATCCTCAGCGGGTTTTATATTATGTACGATGATTGTTTTGTTGAAGCAATCGCAGGTTTGGAAATCGCCTACTTAAATGCCCACTGTAGAGGTAAAATGGAGTTAAGACTTTTGATTTTTTTTTTTTATACACAGATTAATATAGTTTTCGGACTATAAGTCGCACCAGTCAAAGCCAAAGGCGCAACATAGAAGGAAGTCATTTGGAATATAAGTTGAATTTTGAGGCCTGAGATTTTTTTTTGATTGCACTATTGTCGCCATCAATGAGTTAAATGATTACTAGCACTGCACTGAGTTGTAAAAATGGTCCATGACGGACTGTTTTTACATTGAGAACACAGTAACAATGGTGTATTACAACTTAAAACACTCAACTTGGGGTAATCTGTTCAAACAGGATAAGCAAAAATCAAGTAATTGCTTGTCATTGACGGCACCAGACATCCCATCCATATTCTACTGGGAGGCCGCCAGCCTCTCCCAGTCAAAACGGATTGGACGACTATTGCAATCAATGGCAGCTAACATGCACCGTGATTCCTTCAATGTAACAAAAAAAGTGCGACTTATAGTCTGAGAATTCTGATCCCTTCAGTTCCTTCTCAAAAACCCGTCCCACTTGCCTCGGCTCAGTCCGGGCGTGGCGATATCCTTATCTGATCCAAATACTAAGCGATGAAATTGCTGTATCCGTCTCGAAAAAAGCGGAGGAAACGCTCCAAAAGCGCGGAGAACTCGTCAAAATCAAAAAGGGGCGTACGGAGCCCCCTCGACCCGTGGCCCTCGTAACCCGACGAGAACTGTGATGTACAGATGTATTATGAAAAATCTGAAGCAAGTAATGCAATGATATTAGGAGACAGTTTTTGTATTTTTATTCTTGTATAAGGTTATTAGAGCGCTATTGTTCAGGCTCTAGTTCATTCTGTGTTATTTAAATTCTAATATATGAATCATATTTGGATTGAAGTCATGTTCAGGGGCCATGTTGTGTATGTTTTGAGATGTAAAGCCTTTGAATGTGAATAATTATTGTAAACTATAATATTTTACAGCTTTTTTCTTACTATATCATACATTTTCTATTTGCTCAGTGATTTCATCATATTCCGATGATAATTTAACAAATTTGTTCATTCTCTCTCTGATTATTTGTGCGTTAGGTCAATAGGTGTTGAATGACGACTTTTCCACTTAATGCTTGGTAGTCCAGTAAGTAAAGCATGTAGGGAATTTAGGCTAAAAAAAACAAACAAACAACAAAAAACCAAGAGAGAAAGGCCTTCTGTCTTCTGTTAAGTCACGGTTGGTCGGGACACCCTTGAAACAATGGCTGCCGGCCGGCGGTTCACTGGCGATGGCTTTTCACATCCTGCAGCATGTAAATAAAGTAATCAGCCCACCAGTTTGTCTCGTGCGTCTTTTGCCACTTTGGACAAATTGTGCCTGCCCAATATTTCATTTGGTGTTCTTCAGGGAAGGAGTTTGTAAGGGGTGAATTAACTCATTTGCTTTAACTGGGTGAGGTTTATGTGTCATCCAATGTTAACTGGGAGTGAAGAAATTAGCTGGTTAGTTCATTTATTTATTGTCAGTTACCAAAATTGATGTAAAAATCCATTTGAACTGGTAAGGCTGAAATGGTTATGTATTTATTATTCATTGTTGTCATTTGTGCACTTTGTGGTGAAGCTTTAAATATTCTACTTGTATAATGGCAATCAAAGCTTTCCATTCAATTAACTTATGGGTAAATGAGCTACCTCATTCGCTGCCATTGACTGTGATGGACGTCCAATCTATTAAGGAGAGGTTGGCAACCAAACCAATTGGGATTTGACACCGATCTCCAGTAATGGCAGTGAACGAGTTAATTGAATTAAGAGTGTCTTTCCCTCTTGGTTCTTGCCTTTCCCCCCGTGACAGAAACCGCGTTTAAAGAAGCGAAGCGTCTCGCGTGGAATCATGCACGCAAGCCTGCGTTCGGGGCGGAGACGGGGATGGGTTATTAGTGGGAGTGGCCAGGCCGGGAGTAGTGGAAGCCGAGCGGCTGCAGCTCGTGAGATTTCCCGTGAGCCTCCGAGGAAAGGCGGACGGCGACGGAGGAGGAAACAAGCCTAGGCGAGCCGAGGAGAGACGACTAGGAGTCGGGGCCAGGGATGGCAGACAACTCGGAAAGCAGCGGCTCTCTTCAACGCCGGTGTTTGAGCCATTCTTCGGCGGAGAGGAGCCCCACGCCCGGTTCGGGCTCTTCGAAATGGATTCGCTTGAATGTCGGCGGGACCTATTTTTTGACAACTAGACAGACCTTATGTCGAGATCCGAAATCGTTTCTTTACAGGCTGAGTCAAGCGGATCCGGAGCTTGATTCCGACAAGGTAAGCGCTAAGCTAGTTAGCACTTTTTTTTTGAGGGGGGATACGAAGCATTTTATTTTTATCGTGGGCAAAATCCATAGTTACTCTTACTGTATTGTTGACAAATTTTTAACTTGAAGGTTTAGGATTTTTAAATGATAAACACAACCTAAACTCGAGCCTCCTTGCTCAAAGCTTACGCTAGCATTAGCATAAAGGTTAGCTAGATTCCTCCAGTCGCCCTATGAAACGCGCGTTTATTTCACATGTACTTTTTTTAAAAGCCCGTTTTTAAATGGTGCGTAGTTTTAGGTTTCATTTTAGGTGAAAACGAACCACGTCATTTAATACGAATTTCCTTAGATGTGTGTTTATGGCCAAAATATCCAAAAGAAAACTTTCTCTCATCGAGGCCGTTGCATTACTTTACACTGGTTCGACTGAAACAAGAAAATTGCCATTAAAACGCTTTAATTGTGTTCATAAAAAAATGTTTGACCCTCTTAAGACAATTTAATATTGATTTAGTTTGCTTGAAGTGTGTTTGGGTGCGTTTTTACTCGACCTTATTTGAAATTTCTTTGTATAGTTTTCCCTTTGCCACATACAATGTTTGAGAAGTTTCAGGACTTTATTCCCTTGAAAAACTAAAATTAACTGACATGTTTTAGAGCTGTGTGTTCACGATAGATGATACTTTGTGAGTTTTTTTAGGGTGGGGAACAAAAATTTCTTCCAAGTTCAAAATGATGGCCGTTTTCCAACAGAAGCCTTTTTTGGTCACTGGTGTCAAACCCGCAGCCCGGGGGCCAGATCCCGTCCACCTGTCTTATTGTCTGCCTCTTAAAAGTAATGTACATTTGTAAAATTTAGTTTTATGCTCAAATGTGAAAAATCCGGGTCCATAGAATATTTACTGTTTTCCCCCTTTTAAAAAAAAGTATTTAAAAAGGAAAAAAAATCCATCTCTCCCTTTTTCCCTCTCAGCTGTCAATCAAATATTACACAGGATGGACTCCACTCCATCTTTCTCATGTTACATCTGGCGAGCGTGTCTTTTCCAAGCACTCCACATCATTTAGGAAACACCAGCATCCGCTAATAACCTTTGGCGTAGCGAGTGGCGAGCTACGAGCACTCTCCTAAATCGGGCAGCACTCAGGAGAGCGACAGTAATGGCTGGGGGTTCCTCTAACACGCACTTAAGACAGCGGATTGACACCAGTCGCAACTCATTGAAGCTTTATCCGCCCAAAAAGCAAGCCGATTATTACAACATTAAAATATTTGCATTCAAATACGATATGAGCCGAGCCGGGGACCAAACTGGGCCAGATTATGAAAACAAACCATAATAGAGGCATTAACCCCTTGGTGGAGTCACTGATTTGCACTGACTGGGGTTCTAATCCGTTCTGGTGATTGTTTATGTATGTTATCTCAACTCGTATTCTCATTTTATGAATCGTTTTATCCTCATTAGGGTCGTGGGGGTGCTGGAGCCAATCCCAACTGTCTCTGGGCCAGAGGCGGGGACACCCTCAATCGGTGGCCAGCTGAAGAGATGGACAACTATGCACACTTACATACCTAGGTGCATTTTAGAGTGTCCAATCAGCCTACCATGCATGTTTTTGGAATGTGGGAGAAAACCGGAGTACCCGGAGGAAACCCACGCAGGCCCGGGGAAAACATGCAACCTCCACACAGGTGAACCAACCTGGACTTGAACCCCGGACCCCAGAGCTGTGAGGTTGATGCACTAATGGGCTGCCAAGTTATTTATTTTTTAAATGATCTTAAAATAAGCACTTGCCCAGTAAAGGGTTAAAGGGTGTATATATGCAAGTGTGTCAGGCACACTAACTCATTGTTTGCAAGTTGCCAGGCTGGACCGGCCGGGCCAGGAGGCCCACAGACCGTTCGCTGTTTAAACCGGCAGATGCGCAAACATACAGCTCATACACACCCCGCTCCCCCACCCCCTCCTGCTCGTGGAGCATGTGGAGGCCATTCAGGGAGAGAGAGGAGGGTTTTTATGGTTACGGCGGGCGCCTTGCCACCGGCCGCTCGCCACGGGGCCAATGGGGCACCCCTTAGGAGGGGGGGAGGAACACAGACACTCTGTTCTATAATGTGACCCACTGTGAATTTTTGCTGCTCTTTTTTTACTGAAAGGTCAGAGTTTTTTTTTACATTTTCTTGATGCTAGCTGAAATGGAAGAGGCAATTGTGTATTGAAGAGAGGCCAAATGGAATTTTCATAAGTCGTATTACCAGCCTAACTATTTTTTTAAAAAAGTGTTATGGGGGAGGAAATACACTAAATATTCAATGTATTTTAATTTGTGTACTATATTTTAAATTTTAAAAAGTTAAAAAAAACTAATTGGTATCAGCTCTAGTTGACAGAATAGGAATTTATTTTTGACGTCTTAATGCAATTCAACGTGAAAAAACTTAAGGTAAGTCACAGTTTACAGTTTGACATAACTCGCAATGGTTCGATTACTTCGCATAGCTTCAATGGGGGTGACAGAACCAGTCCCCCCCCCCCCCCACCTGGAGTAAATGCAGCCTTGTGTTTGTGTTTCAGCAAAGATGAGAGCTTCATTTCCCAGTCATCTATGCTGACGGGCTTCCGCGCTACTCTTGAAAACTTGCATTATTCATGCTGTTGACTTGAGTCTGTTTTGCACGTGGGGTTAGACCGGGGGAGAAAGTGCTCGCACGTGCCCGCTCGGAACCACTAGTGCGCTTTTATTAACTTGCTGGCGCCCTATAGTTTTCTATACATAACTGATCTGGGACAAAAACTATGTCCTCCGCTAACATGTACCACACTGTAAAAAGTTGTCAAATCCAAGTCAACGTCAATGGACCAGGAACGTCATCCGTCCCTGCCAACACATCCCCGAGATCCTTTTTATCCAACTCCACTTAGCTCGTGCCCAAGAGCTGCATAAATATTTCAGGTGTGCCATCACAAAACATTTTTTATTTTAACTTCTTCATTTGCCAGTTGAGCTTTTCTGCACGCATCCAAAACCGTTCTAAGCTAACAGGGGATTTTTACTTGTACAATGCCGCGGAGCACATTTTTTTCTGTTATTAGACAATTGGCCATTTAAAAACAAATTCTGCAGTAATGATTTATTTGTTCATGGTTCTATTATATTCATATAACAGGGGTTTCAAACATACAGCTCGGGGGCCAATTGCGTCCTATAGGATAATATTTTGCTGGCCCTATTTGACATCCAATTAGAGTATTGAATTGAATATTAATTGCAGTGGACCGGATTTTGCAATGCAACTTGATTTCAAGACATTTTTTTGACAACACGAAACTCCCTGACCAACAGCGACGTTTTTGAATCAGCATTTCAAGCAGAGTTAGCAAAATATAAGCCAGCCATTACAAGCCCTCCCTGATGTGGGATGTCTATTATTCAAAAGACTGCCGCCATTACCACCTCGACGCTACAAGGATCCGACTGGCGCTGGGCTAAGTAGCCACGCTCACGTGACTGCCGCAACATCCTTCAAACGCGGCCTTCCTTTCTCCCCCTCCCTAATGCGTTTTTTTTCCGCGTATTCCCCAGGCGCTGGCGTATAAAGGCTTCCTTTTGATGGTGTTAATTGTGCAACGTGACATCATGTTAAGTTGAGGGTTGACATGCATGTCTCCAGATGGTGCGTGTCATGCGCTCGACACGTGAGAAGCTACGCTCTCTCTCGATGGCAAAGGAAATCACGTAATATAGCTGACCTGCGCCAAACTGACCTAATTCCTGCTTGTTGGGTATTGACACGCTTTGGGGAAGAAGAAAAAACATTTTTTTTCATATGGCTCTGAATATAAGATGTTGTTTTGCATTGAAATATGACTGAAAATGTGTTGCTCGTCTTACATTCGGGGTTTAAACATTACCATTCACAACACTAAATATCTTTAAAACGAATGCTGAACGCTTTGGTCAATGCAGTTATTGCAATTTTGTTGTTTTATCGCAGCTGATTGGTGAATTTACATTTAAAAAAACAAGCCATTCATATATAAATGTGATTGCACTTTAGTTGATATATTTAAATGTTCATGTATTAGGATGATAGTTTTGAAAAAGAGGGGGTCGTCTTATATTCGGGCCAAGGCAAATCATGCTTTTACACTGGAAGTGGATGATCACTAGCAGCCCTCCCACTTATTTCCATTTAACATCTTTCTCCATATGTGGAAGATTCTCTGACTAGATCTCTGCAGACCCTAAATATTAGCACTGCACAAAAATAGAACTCTTTTGGGCTCCCTCAGTATATTTTTAAAGTTCCGTGTCAGGACAGGCTAACGGGCTAATTGCCGCAAGTGAACCTCAGCGCTTTTTCCTCTCAACTCCCTCGGAGGATTCGGACCGCTCTCCCCAATCCGTTTCCGCTCTAATTGTTCGCGGCCCCTCTCCACCCCGTGAGACGACGCCGGCCTAATCACGATACTTACAGAAATAGGGGAACACCCAAGGGTGGCGAAGGAATTGGGATCAAATCCAAGGCCGGTGGGAATCGGAGAATTGTTTTCTCAAAAAGACAAGGTTACGGTTAAACTTCTTGGTGAGTTTTTCGGTCAAAACTTCATGACTATTGTTTCTGTCTTTCAGGATGAAACTGGTGCCTATCTCATTGACAGAGACCCGACTTACTTTGGGCCCGTCCTGAACTATTTGAGGCATGGCAAACTGGTGCTCAACCGGGATTTAGCAGAAGAAGGTAACGGCTCACGGCGTGATTGTGTTTTGGTGTATGACGGCACTAGATGTCCTATCCACTTGGACTGGGAGGGTTGGCAGCTGCCTCACTCTCCCAGACCAAAAGGATTGGGCTTCTACTAATGTCAATTGGAGCTTAAGTGTATCTGTGTTTGTTATTAGTGTGTATAAAGATGAAAAAGTCAGTTAAAATCAATGTGGGGCGGATGGACTGTTAGTTTGGATGAATAGTTTGGATATCACTGTGTGAATGGTAGCGAATTAAATTGTGTTTTGTCTTTCAGGTGTCCTGGAAGAAGCTGAGTTTTACAATATTACATCATTGATAAAGCTGATTAAGGACAAGATCAGGGAAAGGGACTGCAAGACCTCACAGGTAAGTCAAATCTCCATTTTTTTTGTCATTACACCATTTTAGCCACAGCCCAATAATATGCCAATATGTATATATATATTTTATAAACATTCAAAGTTTTTGTTCCAGTAGTAACATGTTAAACTCATCTTTTTTTCACTACAGGTGCCAGTCAAGCATGTATATCGAGTGCTTCAATGCCAAGAAGAAGAACTAACCCAGATGGTGTCCACCATGTCCGACGGCTGGAAGTTCGAGCAGGTGAGGCGCCTTCCCACAAAGTGGCGGAGTCACGATGCAGGCTTTTCACGCGCTTCACCTACCTTGCTTATGCCCACACGGTCCAAAACCACAGCACGCGAATTTGCGGTGATTTCGGGCATCCCTTGTGTGCTCTGATTGGTCGTTGCAGCTTATCAGTATAGGTTACGGGCGGGCCCAGCAGTCAGAGTTTCTACTCATTGTGTCAAGGGAGGTGAATGGTGACCCGTCTGCTTTGCCAAACAACAGCGGAGAGGTGTGTCTCACTTGTTTACGTCCACGGGCCGGTCACTGCATGGTCCCATGCACCCTGTTTGTCGTCCTAAGTTTAAGTAGACACTATTAGATGTCGGATCCTCCTTGGTTTGATTTTCTTACTTTGTTGATCCCAAGTTGAGGAGGCTTTTCTTTTCAAGGACAAGAGACAAAGATGGTGACACATACCAGGAGGCTAGCAAATTCCTTTTCTGGTACTTGTAGTTCACAAGAATATTTTCCAAAGAAAAATAGGGTTGTACGAGGCAATGTTGCAACCTAGCACAATTGGAAGTTAAAATGGCCTAGAGGAGAATGTTAAGCTAGCTGTCGTGGGAAGCTAAGTTTAATATTACATCATGCAAGAGTGGTTATTTTTGACTGGATTCCGTGTGTAAGTCTTGGTGACAGTTGTGAATGTCAGTGGTGCAGTAGGACTTAAACAGTCTTTGGTTTTGATGGACCAACTTGATTGCTTGGAGTTGTAAGCCTAGCATCTTCTGTTAGCACCTCTTAAATGTTGTCTATTGGCTTTGTTGGAGATCTGGAAAGCGTATTGCCCTCAAGTAGAAGTTTTTCAGGCTATTTTCAGTTTTTTGGGGGGTGGGATTTATCTGACTTTGTTTTCTATCCTTTCTTGACAACATATCTCCATATATAGTTGAAACTATCATGTTAGTCAGTTATCAATCAAAAATATGATTTCTTTCCAGCTGGTCAGCATCGGCTCTTCTTATAACTACGGCAATGAAGATCAAGCCGAGTTCCTGTGCGTGGTGTCCAAGGAGCTTCACAATCAATCGTACGGGACCAACAGCGAGCCCAGCGAGAAAGCCAAGGTACGACGGCAGATAGTGTCCACGGATACCTTCTGTCTCTTCCCCCCTTCATTTCCCTTCCACAGCCACCTCCTGTGCCATTGTGTTGTTTTGTGAAAAGTCTCTCTTGTCTTCTCCCGTGCACGCCGCATGTCTCTCAGAGCGACGACGAAGACTCGGATTACGATATGAACCATTCAGATTAGAGTTGAACAATTGTGACTCATTGGTGAGGAGCGCACAATTCAACGTAGTGACGCCCCATCCGCTAGATTTTTACCTTCCCCTTAGCAGCTTCAATACTCTTTCAGGGGACAAAACGAAAAGTTCCTGACTGTTCGCCGCCATTGATGACAATTGACTAAAGAGTTACTGTATTTTCTCACATTGTGAATCGGGGGCCGCTTTTTACAAGTGAAATTGTTAAAGTCAATGATGTGAAGGCTTTTTTGAGGGTCAATCTGCGAGAAAATACAGTAACTACTGTTTTGACAGATGTAAAGCGTAGTGCTCACTGCCATTTCTTTGCAGATTCTTCAAGAACGAGGTTCTCGCATGTGAGAAGGAGCGAGTATCGCGCTGTCCAGGTGTTCTGATGCAAACATATCATCTAATTGAGCACAAGAAGAGGTCCGAGCGGCAGCGTCGTTTGCGCGTTTCTGTTCTTTTCCCTCCATTTTTTTGTTTTTTGACTTCTCCATGTAAATATGACTGCTTACTGACAATTGGTGCCTGCACATTGGAACTGGAACTTCTCAACTCGGGCAGATCTTTTGACGTTGAAAGTAATTGAAGGAAAAAAACTGAAACAAAAAGGGGGCTGTCGTCATCATATCGGCCAGTGATTCTCTCAGGGTCATCTATCGAGCTATTATTGACTTATTGATATCCTCCAACTTGATCGGGCAAAAGACGCGCTTTTTTTTGTGAATCCAAATTTGAACGCAAACGTTTTTTTGCTTCTTTTTCAAAGCCGCTCGACCGAGGTCGGAGGTCACGGTTCCTACGTGATTATTCTGTAGCGCCGTGCACTGAATGCGTCTTCCAACTCAACTCAATTTTGCTTTTTTTGCGTGAATCATACATTTCACGCTCTGCTCCTACGTTGCGTCGTGAAACCTCCATTTTAACTGGGAGAGTTGGAAGCCAATTTAACTTAAGTATGCCGTTTCTTGATTAAAAATAAGCAAGTTAACATGACATAACTGGTTTTCTGCTTTTGACATGGATGTCCAATTAGTTTGAGGTGGTAGGACTAAAAAATTAATGAGTTGAATCACACATTGAGTAAGCTTAACATTACAATGTGACATTAGTTATCTTGTAAGGTAACTTTGGGTTCTTCTTAACTTACTGCAGTAGAAGTCCAATCCTTTTGGGCTAGTAGGTTATGTCATGGTTTAGTTTAGTTATCTCACAAATGTTAACTCACATTCAAGTTAATGCATGCCTTGATTAATCTAAGTTAGGTTGTGAGTTAACTCATTTTCTACCATTGAGTTAAATAGTCAAATTTAAGACATGAAGTCACTTAGTGTCAGCAATATCGACCTAATTCTCTTCCCTTCCAGACTGACTTTATTTTTGTTGTTTTTTTATTTGAGGGAACATCTGCTTTTTTTATTTTTTAATCACTTTTGGGGAGTTCAAAGTATTTTGGCGCGTGGGAGAATTGTGGACTGGAACTGTTTTTAAGGACAGTGAACAAATACTCTGTTCATATCCAGAGAATTTACTTTTGCTGTAAATATTCTAAAAGGAAAAAAAAAACATGGATATTTAACTCTTTAAAAAAAATGCACGTTTTGTACACTGTATAGAAACTCAACTTCAAGTGGAAGTTGTTATACTGGATATTTTTAAGAAACTTAATGACTCTTATCCTCTGTTTTTTGCATAGTTTGTACAGGATTGACGAGATTTTTTTGATTGAGATTGAAAAAGTTTGTTGTGTTTTCATTGAAAACATGCCTGGACATGTTTTTTTTTTTGACACAACAAAGCTGACTCTGCTTTTGAAGTTGACTGTTACATTTTTTTTTCCTCCTCCTACCGTGTGATACTTTCATTTTTACACAACAATTTTGAAAATTTATAGTTAAAATACACATTACAAGCACTACAGTGGGGAAAAAAAACAACACTGTGCACCCTACTAACAGTCTGTAATGTTACTGTAAATATTGGAATTTAGAACACTTTTTGTTTTTTTAAATTTGATGTGCAGTTTTTGATAGATTTGACTGGCATATTTTTTTTGTTTGGTGTTGCCTTTCCGCCCTCCCCTCGTAATGACCAAAATCTAATGTCTTACGTGTATTGCACACATTGATAATTTAGTGTCAGGGAAAAGCAACCTTTTTTTCTTATTACCGGCACACTTTGTACATATGGACTTGGTAACAACACTTCCATTTATCTACACGTACACTTGACTCACATTTTTATAAGTATGGATGCATGTTTTTTGATAGAGATACACACATGATGATCCCTCACACAAGGGCTTTTTTCCCCCTCCTCGTTCGATACCGTTAACGGCGATAGCAAGCGGTGAAGGATTTGACTCGGATGTTTACTCATTTCTTTGCGTTAATGACTTACCTTATTTAACTCATTTGTTTGGGTTGAGATGCATTGTTATGGGTTAACTTGTGAGTTAACTCATTTGTTGTTATTGATAGTAATAGCCAATCCATTTGAGCTGATGGGAATGAGTTGATTTAAGAATCTGCTCATTGACTGCCATTGTAATTGATAGAAAAGACATTTTTAATGCAAATAAGTGTACTCTTAAATTAACTCATTGACGGCCTTAGACATCCAATCTGTGAATTTACAAACTCAAATGGATTACATGATTATTGCCATCAGTGGTAGCAAATGAGAAAATTAAAAAATATGAAAAGGATAAGAGTAGATTAGCAAAATGGTTTAATTGGTCGGAATAGACTGGATGTTCTACAAGTGCTAGGCCGTGTTTACATTCGCTCGGGTATTCAGAAGCCTTCCGACGTACGTACCGTGTTGCACTCCCTCACGCATGGAAACCACAAGCCACGGCATTGACTGACGTTACCGCACTCCATCCGCCCCACTCGAGCGTCACAGACAATCTTGATTTCCGCCCGACTGTCGTCAACCAGAAAACTTACCTCTCTGGGTTCCAGAAGAGTCATTTAAAAAAAGTTTGCTGGGGAAGAAATTTGAGTTTTTTCTGATTCTGTAATCTCGAGATGCTAACAAGGCCTTTGCGCTTGATCGTACGTTTCTGTGGGGAGAAGTTTTATCAGCTGTAGCCTACTTTTAAGTGCCCTGTTTAAGCCACACACCATCATGATGCATGAGCCCAGATCATGTTTGTGAAGGTGGAGGAGAATGGTTCGTCCATTTTTGGTCCTCCCCCTGGATCTGACGGTTACATCAATGATTAATGATCTCATATCACTAAATGCATCACTTCTTTATGATCTTATGCAATGTGTATAAACTATGAATAAGGTTAAGGGGATACATCTATTGTGGTCTAACACATGGTAAACCCAATAAAAATGTCATTCAAATGCATCTGCATTGATTTATTTCATTTGGAGTCATTTTTATTCAAGAAATTATTTATATTTCATCAAATATACAATAAAAACAAATAGGAAATGTAAACCATTTCACTTGTAGAAACATTCTGGCCTAGCATTAAACAACTAAAAGTCTCCAAATGACAGAAATAGATGGCCAATCCTTTTGAAGTGGTAAGTTTAGCAGGAACTGAACCCAAATTCCTTTGTTGTGACTCTACCACTTAAATTGGATTGGGCGTCTACTAATTAAAAACTATTTATCGGTAAGGTGCATCTGATTCTGCAGAAATTTCACTGTCGTTAATTTGTGTACTGTACTCAAAAGACTAAATCTGTTTTATGATTAATAGCGACTCCTACTGTCGCTTCCTGTTAACGCTTTGCCCAAAGAATAGGTGGCGTAAATTTTGCCTGTTTGAAAATATGCATCAAACCATTTATTTTATCCAGTATAAAATTACATCTTACAATACAATTTAATCTCTGTTAATAAGTAATGTGCATATACCTAGGTTATTTTATCTTAAATGTTTTAATGTATCCGGCGAAATCCACAGCTGCCTTCCATTCAAAGATGTTTAATTCATACAAGAGAAGCATTCGTCACTGTTTGCTTTTCAAAAATGTAGTTTTACCTAGTATTTAGAGAAATAAATAACCGTCGTCTACATTTTTAAAGTACGACTTAAAAAACTGTCCCTGAATGCACAAATGTTGCACTTAGCACCTGTAAATGACAAACATGAACGATTAAAATCTCTGTTTTACTGTAAACGCTTTAATATAATAAAGTGTATCTATATTAACGACTGAACCGGGGAGGAAAAAAAGATATGCAAAAAACGAAAGCGGAAGTGAGCGACCAATGAAATGTTGTCTGCCATCTTTAGGTCTGGCTTGAGTCGGAGCGGGTGTTTTTTTTCAGGAGGGAAACTTTACCAGGTTTAACGCGATTTGAACACGATTAATTCTCCCAGTTTTGTCCCCCGAGCCAAAGCAACCTCATTGAAAGGTAGGAACAATCCCTGCCGACGAAAGACCAGAGTTTCATCGCGTACAAAGATATTTTACCCAAAGCCTTTTGCGCCATTTTCGCTACTTTGATAATGCACTAATGTAATGTGCGCCCCGGCCGGCGCTTGGTGGTCTTTGTCTTGATTCTAAACCTTTAATTTCGCTTTATTTTGGGGGCAACATCTGACATCCCGATTAGACTAAATCCAAGATTAACGAATTATTCCGTGCTTGGCGGGATGTGTTCAAATCAAATGCGTTTGCGCCATTTTTGTGCTGCATCAGGCCGTGACAGTCGCTAACTGCGCCGCTTGGTTCTGGCGCACATGAGTTAGCTTCTTTAGCTAACCCGCTAGTTTAATAATCAATGAGTTTGTGCATTTCGACTACGGCTAAGATCATAAATGAGATATACAGCTATAAAGCACAATATCTGATATGCACACAATATAATGGAATGTGTCGTATGCGTAACTGACTGACATTGACGCTTGTAAATAGTAGACATGCTAACACACGGTAAGGGGCTAGCTAACGGCTAACGAACCAGCGCTTAAGAGAAATCCCCGCAAAACTGTTACTTTTAACCCCAAAACGATCATTTTACCCCAATTTCTAAACGAAGAAAGCACTCGAATCAAAGTGTTCGACTACCAAGTGGCTCAGTGTTTCACTTGTGTTCGTGTTATAAACGAAACAGGTTCATCCGCATTTTCAAAGTGCTGGTTTCAAATACAAGCGTTATCTTTAATTTAACATTTTCTCGGGAGACCAAAAATGTGCTGCCTCCATTTTCCCAACTTATCAAGGTCGCATTTGCAAACCTTACAATGCTGAAGAGCATTTGTTTATAAAATTTAAAATTATTTTCACAAAAAAAGAAGTGAATTTGTGTTTTAGTCTGCGATTACATATTAATAATCATATGCACTTTCTTGATTACAGGAGTCCACAAATCATGTCTGGCATTGCATTGAGCCGGCTTGCCCAAGAACGCAAAGCATGGCGGAAAGATCATCCATTTGTGAGTATTTACTATAGTGACATATCATATTCTTTTTTTTCACTTGTTAATAAGATGCGACACATTGGGCATAAGCTCTAGCAATAATAGTAAGAACCAGACATAAAACACTTAATGACACAAAAATGCTGCATGAATAAAGCTGACATTTTATGAGAACGAATACATTATTGTGGCATTATGATGAGATATCTTGTCATTGTGTTTTTGAATGCTATTTTTTTTAGGGATTTGTTGCTGTACCAACAAAAAACCCGGACGGAACAATGAATCTTATGAACTGGGAGTGTGCTATCCCAGGCAAAAAAGGGGTAAGATTTAATTATTGATAATATGAAAATAAAGTCTTTCAGGGCCACTAAAGCTGTTAGATGTTCAATCATCCTTCTGATGTGAACTTTAATGAGGTGGTCAATAGTAGGTGTCCAATCTGTTTAACCTGGGAGTCTTGCAACCCTCCCACTTCAAATGGATTGTTCATCTATCGCCGTTATTAGAGTTTAGGAGGTCATTTTAACATAGCTACCATATAATTATGTATTGTGTGTCGGCAGACTCCGTGGGAAGGAGGCTTGTTCAAACTGCGCATGCTGTTCAAGGATGACTATCCATCGTCGCCTCCAAAATGTGAGTTGGCTTTTTTTTCTCATCACTTTTCTTTGGTTTTCGAGCTGGGCATCCCAGAATCAATTGTCTCAACAAAGATGGAATTTCTTCTGGGTCGCTCAGATTTGGAGTGTCCCCTTCACGGCCAGCCCAAATAAAATGGATGATGTGTTGTGTTTGTGTGTTTCAGGTAAATTTGAGCCTCCTCTCTTTCATCCAAATGTGTACCCATCAGGCACCGTATGCCTTTCTATCCTAGAGGAAGACAAGGACTGGAGACCGGCCATTACAATAAAGCAGGTTTGTATTTGAACTGTATTTTGAGTTGGATAGATTGTACTTTGCCACAATGCTAATATTATTATCAATTTTTGTCTATTCTGCAGTTTTAATCCAAATGTATTCTTCAACACAGCTTTGAGCACCTGTTAAATGATGTGTGGCCAATGATTTAGCTTGTTTATTATGCGAAATTGCAGGAAAATATGTCAATGTTAGGTGGTTAGCATGCACTCCTATAAGGCAATAAACTTTCTTGCTTACTTCTCGTACAGATCCTATTAGGCATTCAAGAACTCTTAAATGAGCCCAACATCCAGGATCCAGCCCAAGCAGAGGCTTACACAATCTACTGGTAACTAAGACCACTCATTTTTCACCTTTGACAATGAATGGAATTTCAGGAACCTGACTCTTGCTATTCCCTGTCTTTCTTTTTTTTCTTCCCCCAGCCAAAACAGAGTAGATTACGAAAAAAGAGTCCGATCACAAGCCAAAAAGTTCTGCCCCTCGTAAGGGCTAGGACGCGCGTCTCTTGCTGTGGCCGAAGGAATCTCCTCCCTGCTCAGTCACAATGAATGTGCTCCCCTCACATCGGGACTTGCTTAAAGACTTCTATTTAAACTCTACACATTCTGTGCCATCCACACCCACCCCCGCCCCTCTCACCCTAATTATTTTTTTTGAGCTTCATTGGTTCCGCTCTTAACCGTTGAGGGATTCGGTGCTTCAGCACCCCCGGTCATTTCTTTTTAAACTTTGTCTTATGCGAGGTGAGGGACGCTGTTCCGGTCCAGTTTCATCCAAGTCCATGCAAGCTGGTCATCATCCATGTCCGAGGGAGAAAATGTTTAGATTTTTGTTGTTTCCCTTCTTCCTCTATGTTTCTCTTTTCTTTTCCGTACATTTACTGTAAATGTCTGCTTAGTTCATTGTCAGTATTTCAACTGCTGTATAATGAATGGCACTTTTATACCGTCGTATTTCACTTTGTGTCTAGATGGTTCTGTCTAATTCTTTTCCCGGGTTTTCTACTCAGCATGCTGTAACATATGATAGAATCTGCTGCCTTGGCTGTCTTTTTGTCAGTTCTTTTGAGTGTCAGCTTTTTTTTTTTTTGGATGAAAACAAAGGCTGCGACGACCGAGGTAGGTAGGCGTACCATTGTATCAGACGTTAAGGTTATACGGTGCTTTGTTCATGTATGTGTTGGCGTAAATAAAACTTTCTACAAAATGTGTGATTTGGCCGTGTTAAACTTGTTTTGTGATATATTTTTATGAAATTGTTGCTTTGTACTGTTACTGTATGTTGACATTTTCTTAGTCGTATAATTATTTTTTGTTAGTTGTCAGGGCAACCTAATATGGACAAGTGAGATTTGCAGTTTGTCAACAAGACTTCTCAGCCAATCAGATGCAAGTTTTAGTTTGTGGTTTCCCTCTTCTGATTGGCTGGTGAGAGCGACACCTGCTGCTAATTTGGGCAAGCAACACGACGAGTTGCATGCACTCGTTGCAACAGAGGAGTGCGAACTTCGATGGTGAGTGAATTTAAAAGCTTATTTTCATGTGATTTCATGTTTATTCTGCCCAACATGAGGAGCGGAAATAAAGGATTCTTTTGGAAATTATACATATGATGAAAATCCATAGTTCGATCGAGAAAGTTGGACGCAATGAAAACGCTGCAAACATTTGGCGTGATGAGCAATGGAGTTAATGACGTTTGTAATAAAACATAACTAGAACATTTTAGGAAATGAAATCAAAAAAATATACATAATCAGGATGAAAATAAACTCGGTGGATTTTCCACAGGAGTATAATTTAGTTTTTTTTTCCTGGACTTGTAGTGTGTTATAAACCAACCGTCAAAGACGGTCATAAGACACACCATTTTATTTAATCATCATAAAATGCAATGCCTGTTTTTCACTCAAAATAGACGTTTTGCGAGCTATCTTTGGGCTTCCCGACATTACTTTGAAATTTCCCAGCGTTATTCATGCTGTTTTGTAAAGCACTGAGCGTGCAGTAGTCATTACTGTAGCGGGGATGTTCGCCATCCGGGCTTTCTTCCGCCTTCCCCTCATCGGGCATCGAACCGAGAGAATCGTCGTGGAGCGGAAGGTTTTCGTACAGCCCGGGACTTTGGTACTCGTAACCGTCCACTTGGATAGTGTCGTCTGACTTCAGCGTCATGGTCACGTTGGTTTGCGTGTCAGCCCAGCTCTGGTATCACATTGGCAAAAGTACTTGTAAGAACTGATGTGACTATTTAGAAATAAACATAAATATAAATAATATATGCATAACATACTGACTAATTTTTTGGAAGTATTCGCAATTCCCTTATGTTTCTCAAGAAAGTAACCTCTGATGCAAAAGACTCCATGTTTTTTGGGATGTTGGAGGAAACCGGAGTACCCGGAAAAAACCCACGCTAGCCCAGGGAGAACATGCAAACTCCACCCAGGAGGAACAACCTGAGATCAAATCCACGACCCCAGAACTGTTTCATGTAGATAAGCTTCTTGCTAACATGACTAGTATTTTAAATTTACTAGTGTACTTCACTTTGTTTATTCCAGGTACATCTAAAAAAATAGTCCCTTATCATTTTGCTAGCTTTCTAACCATTTTTTTTTTGTCTACATCGACTGCTATTTAGAACTGCTCACTTTATCAAGTGCATTTACAGCTTAAGTAAAATAGACGCTTGCAATTTTGCATTCTAATACCAACTGGCATTTAACCTGTTTGTTTTAGTCCTCTAAGTGTTCTTTTGGTAAGAACCCAAAGTAAAAAGTTTGATGTACCTTAAAATCTCCATGACACTCGTTGAATAGGTTCTGGAAGTACGGTGCCGGAGTAGGGATGAAGTCAGCGTTCCTCCACCTAGAAGAATCCATCAATTGTGGACTACAGAGAAGGTACATCATTTACACAACCACATTAACACCTTACTTTATTAGCAAAGCGCAGATTAAGATCAAAGCGAATGTGGCAGTCAAAGCTGAACTCAGGAAGACTTTGGTCCAGGGTTTGGTGAGGAAATCTCCAACCTGCGAAACTGTAAACAAATGTTTTTTATGTTTTTGTTGTCAAGGGTTTCGGATACCGAGCCTCACCGTTGCCCGAGCCTGTCCTCCACCGGATCTCCTGCGACCAGTCGCTCCACTGACCATCGAAGGACCTCCCGCTGGGCTTGGATCTCACTTTGCTGAAGTACTCTGTGTCCATCTCAAGTTGGGCGTCATCGACGGTATGTTCCGTTTTGTCCACGTTAATGTATTGGCATTTGGTCTGAGTGGAGAAAAAATGCATAGATATTACATTGTCACCTTAGATCGCTTCCAAAATGGAGTCCTTACGTCGTCCCGTCGTTTGTAGAAACACAGTTGATATTGGAGGTAGTCTTTGAGTCGGGTAAAAAGACATTTTTCGTAGTTGTTTTTCCACGTGAAGTGCTGTCGACTGGCGTTTCGGACCACGGAAAGCCAACACGGAGCTTTTGGTTTAACTGCGGGAAAACGGCAGCAACGTATCTGAGTTGAGAGTTTACTCGAAGCCCTCGTATTTCATTTTGAGATTTTTTTTTTTATGAAATGCAAAACTGGAGCTTCCCTACTGTGCTTGCTTGGCTTGTAGCTTTTATCCAGCTCGTGGCAGTCTTGAACTCTGTTTTTTTCTGGGCACAGCCAGATCCGAAATAGGTTATAGTCAGAGAAACTGCAAGATTCCCCCGAAGTACTGCTAACTGTGACGGAACATAGGTGCGCGCCGTCGGACTGTGCGCATACGTACGACCGGCTGCAGAGAAAAGAACAAGCAGTGAGTTTTATTGTTGCAAATTCTAGAAGATGTAGGGTGAAAAGGGCTTACTTGGTTGGTCTTTTGGCCAAGGTTAATACATGGAGATGTGATCTGACGTCCAGGTCTGATTTGAAGTTCAGCGAGCAATTGATGGTGAGCAGGAAATCGGTGGTGCACTCATAACTCGCACTCGTGTTTTTAAATCTCTCATCAGTTGCGGCCAGTACTGTACGATTCCAATATTGATTACAGATGCTAAAGAAGTACCGCCAAAAGGCCTCAAGATGTCTCTATCTCCACTCAAAAAGTTGTCCAATAAACGTGAGTAAATAATGCAAACGCATGCTAAACAATTGGAAATAACAACGCACAGATTATGCAGTTTTTTACAGTATAAAAAAATAATATAAAACCTATACAAATACGACTACTCATAACCAATATATACGATTGCTATTAAGTTTATGACTAAAAAATGCCTCTTACCTTATGTTTTAAAAGGGATTATGTATTAAAAATTTTACATAGCTTTCTACTTTATCGAACGCGGTCCCTGAAAGTGCTAAAGATTTTAGATAAAATTCTCATTTTATATACAGCCCTCTTAAAAGTCAAAACCATTGATCACAAGTATTAGTTAAAGCAAAAATATGTATTCTACTCTGCTGCTATTGTTTTTACACTGGATAGTTTTAGGTTGAAGTACTACTTGACAATTTGAGATTTTGTGGCAGCTGAGTTTCATTTCAATTAAAAAAAGTCAAGGAATGACTTTAGTTGGATTTTTTAAATTATAAAACATGTTTATGTCAAAACCTTTGACAATTTAAGCTAATTAATGCTCAAAATCAGGAGTAATGTCGTCAACAAAAATTATAGTTGTTTACAAATCCAGTTATAATTACAAATAATAAAGTAAAAATACAAAAATTCCCAGTATATCCACTTTATTGTCCCCAAAATAGTTACTTGCTCCATTGAAGGTTTTAAATATTAACTTTTGAATAGATTTTCGAGAAAGGGATAATTGATTACCAAAAGAAATATCTTTTGGCAGCCTTACTTGTCAAATTTCCCCTAATTTTGATAGCCACAACAGTAAATAAATGTTTTCTAAGAATATTAAAATAAAGAAATCACCTGTCATTTTTATGCAGTATGCAGTAAATGGTACAAGCAGCATGACTTTGAGCGCATCCATCCCCTCGACCCGCCTCTTCTATCATTTAACGTTCATGCTCTCAGTGTTAAGAAGAGTGGAAGTGGGAGGTATCACTCTTATCTATGTTATCAATCCGATTGAGGCTTTTTCTTCAGGCAAAAATGTTCTGTTTTCACCCAAAAAAGTATGTCACGCCACTTTTAGTCATGCACTAATAATTAATTGACTGCCAATTTTAAGGAATCTACAACTATTGTACTGATAGGGACTTTTTAGATTGAAAAATGGCCCAAAATCTTATTTTTAAATAGGAATTATACATTTATCATTTGCTGAACATGAAGTCGATGCACAGTCATTTAAACGCTGCCATCACTCCCATTCAAAATGGATTTGATGTCTATTGCCATCAATGATGGTATTATGAGTTAGAAAAATAATAATTTGACAGCTGTTGAACGCAATGTGACCCCTCTAAAATTGTGCAACTCAATCTGATCATGTTCTGCTTGTGTGCTGATTGTGTCACCGAAAGGAAGTTGTCAACTCTTGCCAGCAATACTAAAACGCTCAAGTGTACGTGACAAAAAATAGTTGTGTTTAGTCCTGAATTGTACCCAAAAAATTCAGTTCAAAAGATAGATTTGTGTGCGACGAATTTCCCTTCTGGGGTGTCTTATCTGATTTGGTATCGTGCAAAAGAAGCTAGTTGCTCTTGTGAAATGGAGATATCTCGATAGTACCGCAAAAGCAATCACGATAAGTGAGAGTTTGTTTGTCAAATATGATCTGCAAATGTTTCTTCTCCTTCCACCTAACTGTCAATCGGTGTCTCAGCAGTCAATGTTTAAATTTACTCTAAACACGATAAATCGTCATTTCTAACAGGCTTCTACTAAAAATAAAACTATAGAAAGTATCGTCAAAATGTTTTAATCATTATTTGAACGAGAAATTCAACTGCAATTCATCAGGAAATATAATATACATCTATAAGCTTCAATTAAATTTGATCCTAAAACAGAAAATCGGCACTCATGATTTACTTTCTCGGCCGCACAAAATGATACTGTGGGCCAGATTTGGCCCCCGGGCCGCCACTTTGACACCACTGCACTTGAAGGTCACTCGCAGGCCAGTTTTCCGTCGAAAGATGAAAGCGTGATGGCGAAAGCCTGAAGGGCACACATGGGATAGCTGTAGTCCATGGAGAAGACGTTTTCGGAAACACGGCCAAATTGCATCACAATGTTGTGATCTGGTAACACAGAAACGCATTGAAAATATTAGCAAAAAATAATAATAACTTAACAGCCAATTGAAATCCTTATATATATATATATATATATATATATATATATATATATATATATATATATATATATATATATATATATATATATATATATATATATATATATATATATATATATATATATATATATATATATATATATATATATATATATATATATATATATATATATATATATATATATATATATATATATATATATATATATATATATATATATATATATATATATATATATATATATATATATATATATATATATATATATATATATATATATATATATATATATATATATATATATATATATATATATATATATATATATATATATATATATATATATATATATATATATATATATATATATATATATATATATATATATATATATATATATATATATATATATATATATATATATATATATATATATATATATATATATATATATATATATATATATATATATATAGATATATAGTCCAAAATTTCCTTGAATTGTTAATATATTGTAAATATTTGTATATATATATTTTTTTCTATTAGTCTCTAGCCATATTGATACTCATTGATTAGCAACATTGTAACAATGTTGTCAAAACAATTCAAGGACTTTTTGGACTTAAAAATTGGTCAAATGACAAAAAAATGCACACATTTTCATGTATTTTTACTTTTCTAAGTGGCATTTAGGAATTCACCATTATTCGGGTGGATGATTTGGAAATTTTTAATGGAGGCCTGTGTGACACGCCCATGGAAGTTGAGCACGTAGGACTGCGTTTGGTCGTTCCAGCTAGGACATTTATTTATCAGCGTCACCAGATTTTCGGTCGTGCCGTCTGCGTGGCGTGCCAGGAGGGTTTCACGCTCCTGAAAGTAAAGCGGTACAGTTAGTTTTTGCCGTCACAACACACGATTCAGCGCCTTAGATTGCAGACGGACATTTTTGGGTTGAAGTATAGCTCTGTCATTCTCCAACATTCCGGGGATGATGACTGTCATTTTGCGAGGACCGCGGAATCCTAGAACGTTTGTCTCCTGGAATAGAAATCCACAAAGTTTTTTTTTTTTTTTTTACCTAGAGATTTTAAGTACACATTGTTACACTTACATAACAAATGGCCGCCAGTTCTTGTCGCACAGATTCGCACTCTTTAATGAAAGGCTTTTTCTCTGGGTTTTCACCTCCATCGTACACCGTGAACTTTGTTCCCAAAACATTGGATCTACAACAGGCGACAATCATCTTAATAGCAGTCAGTTTAATATTTCAGAAGATTCCATAATTCGAGATTTGAACGTTATATAAGTCGCGGGCTCAGCTAAAGTACAAAAAAAAAAAGTCACGACTTACCTCAGCTTTCCGATGTAGCAATTGGTATCTCTGGATAGATTTGTCGGATCAGTTGAGATGAGATAGTTGGACGTTTTGCTCCTCATTCTTTTTCGTGCAGCCATAAGAAACACCTTGATAGCAGGAAATGTACTCTTAAGTTTTTTTGTTTTTATGTCATCAATTTTTTTTAGTTAAGCAGAAAAACCCACCCTCTTTCCATCATCTTTCTCCATATGGAGGTAATAGGTGGGGAACATGCCCTTCTCCATACCCCTCCGTTCTCTTGTTACCCGACATTGGATGGTTGCGTCTTGGGGCGCTGGACGCAATGCAAACGCCTCAAGGTCGTCCAATGATATCGGAGAAGCACTCTGCCATTTAGAAAATGCAATCAGGTCATTCACAGTCATTTTCTTGGTTCAACAGTCTACAAAATTGTAGTCAGCGTTTTTGCTGGTTGCTGCCATGTTTATATGCAAGGATATTGTAGTGTTGACTTATCACAGATTTTGTGAGACTCACTCGGCTGTCGGATTCGCCACTCGAAGACGAACTTTCCTTGTAATTGGAGTTTAGTGATGCTAAACTGGATGTGTTTTTCCCTTTCTTCTTACGTCTCTCTTTAAAGTCCGTTGGAGCGTCTTCTTCTTTGCTGTCGTCGCTGATTTGGCATCTCGCTGTGGAGAAAATTCAAGCAACATCAGTTTGGAAAAATCGTCCTAAAATTGGCAAAGACATTCGTACAAGTGTCCAGGTGTTTTTTTCGTCGTGGAGGCGGCGTCTGGCACTCGTCTTCGTCCTCGTCTGCGTTTTTTTTCGGACTTGTCCGTTCTGATTCGGACTCTGACGTGTCCTGCGTGTGCTTTTCTGTGAAAAAAATAAATCGGCATGATTATTTGGTGATTTTTTTTGGACGTTAAAGCACGCTTACTTTTCCGATCCTGTTTGCTGGTTTTGATGGCCTTAGGTCGATCTTTCGCTTTGTCTTTCCGTTTTGTTTTTCTTTCTTTTTTTCGCTCGTCTTTGTCTTGGCTTTCATTGTCTTCTACGTCTTGAGAGGACAGAAAAGGAAAATTCGAACACTTTCTCCTGTGAATTTCAATGAGTTTGTTACAGGTAGATGTTCCATCCCCTCTTACTTTTGCTTTCATCTCCCTTTCTGTCTTCCGGGAGCACCAAGTTGTCCTCCGTCGTCTCGTCGTTGTCGCACCCCGGGGTCAAATCGATCTTATTGGGAGCAAGCGGATTTTCCGGCAGCAGCGAGTCGCCTTCGGCCAGCGTGATAACGTCCAACGGGTTGTCGTGGGCGTGCTCCACTTGCTCTACAAATTGAATAGATGTGTATCAAGTAGTTTTGCACGATAAGGAAAAACTCCCATTGTGATGTATGGGGATTTTATTACATTGATATGCCAGGATGTCAATTTTTAATGATTTAGTGAAAAAATATTCAAGATTGATGAATATTTTTTTCTTCTATTAACTATATTTGTGACGTGCCAAAAATGTGAAATCCATTAAATGTATTAGTAGTAAATTAAGTGATGTCCTGAACAAACATTTTGCAAGTAAGCCCAATCCAAGTAATTCCTAATCCGGTTCTGATACAAATTTGAACATAGCTGTGTAAACATTAATAATGTATAAACATATAAATATAAAACATACAATAAATAATAATAATAATGTATTAAAATGGTGTATGCATTTTGCAGGGAGGGAGCGGTCGCAAATAATGAGTTAATACTTAAAAAATTAAAAGATAGATTTTAAAAACCTATTTCCAATCCTGTGAAACAATACTGGGACATTACTATTAGGTAGTGCTACAACCTAAAACGAGCATATATATTTTTGCTCAAAAATAAAGATATTAAATAATTTACTAATACTTGTGACTAATAATGACTTCAAAGAATAATATAAGTTTTAGTTCATATTAGTTTTGCAACGACTCGTGTTGTTATTTTCAATTGTCTTGTATGCATTATTCACATATGTTTGATAGGGGGAGACATTTGCCTAACTATTGGGTTGAATTAGTGACATCTTGAGGCCGATTAATGGTACTATTATGGGATATAGAATCCCCAAACATAGTAAGTCAGCGTATATATGTCATCTGTTGGCCAAATTGCGCCTTACCAGCATTATTTACCTCCATAAAGTTGATGCTGATGGAAAGTTTGTTATAATTTTTAGGGAAATATATCATCAGAACGTACTGAGCTCGTTTAAAGCCAGCTTTGGGAAGTATTTAACATGGAGGGATGTTTTGGAGACAAACCGTTCAAGGAGATGTTGCTTAATGATTGGCTGGTCAACAGCGGTGTTTCATCCGAACGGCCTTTTTGTTTGCGGTTTTTCAAGCGGGCGTCTCGACTGGACACCACCATTTGGCAATCGGCACGTTTCTTTTGCTGCTTTTTCATCAAAATAGAACGCTGAAATACAATTAAACAAATGGTTATTTCTTAAAAAGTCAAATAGGGATGCCACTAGCCATTATTTGGACATTTCATTCATCACCAATTATTTTTACGGTGAATTGACTTATTAAGATGCATGTAAATCAAGAATAGAATAGAATTTATTTAATTATGTTTAAATGGAAAAGCAGATGTAAGGATGTGGGATTATTTCATTTTTTTGCTTCAAAAATTACTACCAATTCAGTCAAAATGATCATAAATGTGAAGATGTTTAATATCAAAATTAAAGCAAAGGGTTAGGATCATTATTTAACATACTACAAAGAATTTTAACCAGAAATTTACATAAAATATAATAAAAATATCAATATTTCCAATCAAAAAGCTAAAAAAAAGGAGCCCATTTTAATTGAATTTCAACTGGATACTTAAGTTATAGCTTTTTAAGAATAAAAAAGTCAAATAAAACCAAACAAGTACATAAAATAAAAGACTAAACTACTATTCAGGTACCAACATCTCCAAATTATTAATTGCCTATCCAAATAGTCGCCGGGGCAACATAATCAAGCCACTTCATTAAAAATCCAGCTTACAAACATCCATATTTCATGCCATTTTTCACCTGATTGTCTAGTTTCTGCTGTCGCAAATCCAGCTCCTCCTCCATGTTGACGAACAATCGCGTGGAGACGCCAAAAAGGACTAAAAAGTGCGAATGCGGCGTGCAAAAAAAGCCCTCCCAGCCATTAAAATAGGACGCTGGTGTGTGATGGCTGCCCCATGCTCCATCTGACTGTCTGCTCACCTGCGTGGAGCAGAAGGCAAAGTGGATTAAAAGGGGATAATGTTCTTAAACGGCACTGTGGCTCAGCCAACGTGGAACTGTGAGGATAAAGGGGACTCTTGTGGACATCAGGGCTGCTCCAATATGTGCCTTTTTTTACTTTATTACTCCTTTGCAAATAGTGCCAAGAAGGGAAATGCTGTTATAAAACAGGCAGCATTCCCGATGGAGTGGTTTAAAATTATCGTCCCAACATCAAACAACACCCACAATACCTCTTCACGGCATTGATTATGGTTGCCGTGGTTACAGACGCGCGGAAGCAATGCCAATAAGTCACAGTGTTGATTATTTGATGGTGGGTGGTGTTGATTAGACATTTAAAGTGTGTGGTTAAATCAATTTTATATAGCTTTGTTTTTTTGTAGAATATTTTCTGTAATTTGGTGTTTTAAGAAAAAAATATTCCAAAAAAATACCAACCAAAAGTCTAGGAATTATTAAATTAAAAAAGTATTAAGATAAAAATATGTATATATTAAGATTAAGAAAATATAACCATTTTGTATGAAATAGAATTTTAACAAAAGAGGAGAAAATAATTGTTCCAAAAAATTACCACCTAAAAGTCTAAGAATTATGAAATAAAAAATATATAAAGATAAAATATATTAATTAAGATTAAGAAAATATAAACAATTTGTTTTAAATAGTTTTTTAAAAAGAGGGAAAAAATAGTTCCAAAAAATACCACCAAAAAGTCTAAGAATTATAAAATTAGAAAATATATAAGGATAAAAAGAATATATTAAGATTAAGAAAATATAACTAATACTGTACTTGTAAAAAAGCCTCTAGTACAGCATCATGAAAATGCAGATTCATCCTCGCCAATGAGAGGCCAGTCAGGTTTTAGGACCTTTATGCTATAATTCCTTAAATTAGCCTTTTCCTGCAGAGTATTTAGATTCTGACTTGTAGAGATATCATCCCTTAACTCATTAGCTAACATGTACAATGTACTGTAAATGTTTTGAAAGACCATAGTCCATGCCGGAGTACTCGCTCTCAAAGTCCAAAAAAACTGCATATCAAACAACGTCAATGATAGCTCATTAAATTGCAGCTAAAGGAGAAAAAAACAAGGAACTACAGAGCAAATATTAACTGCTATTTATTCCTTCCCATTTTACAGTCACCGGTGCAACGGAATGACATTTCACAGGCAATAGTCACATTGACATTTTTGGACCCAAAATATACAAGTACAGTACTATACTTTAAATAGTTCACATTGGCCTTCCACAGTAATTGCTTGTACTGCTAGAACATCTTTAAATATGTATGTACATTGCCATTTTTTGGACCCAAAACATGCAAGTACAGTACAACAGTTTAAATAGTTGACATTGCTTGTTCATAGTACTCGGTTGTACTGCTAGAACGTATTTAAATAGGAGTTGTTATAATCTCTTTGTATGCTAATTCTAACTCCCAAAAATGCTAGCATGGAATATCAGGTTAAACCATTTTTAAAAAATCAGCTAGATGTCAATCAAATTGAACATTTTGTGAGTATTTCTATTGTCACAGATGAAGTTCCAGGTAAGTTTAAAACAACTAGCTTGATCAGAATGATTTTTTTAGTCACCCTTTATCCTGCATGCAGTAAGGCGTACATTCCTGAATTATCATTTTAAAATGAAATAGCACCATGACAAACAAACAAAAGTATTGGTAAAATGACACAAAAAATGAGGTTTAGTTTTCAAAGTCCTCCAGTTCCAACAGCATGACCTTAGCGGCGTTTTGGAAAAGCGCGGCTCGGTTCTGCTGCTCGCCTTTCTTCACCCAGTGGCCGTAGATGCGGAAGGCGCACCCGTCGATGAGTTTGCGCACACTTCGTAGGGAGTAAGGGTCGCGGGCTAGAACCTCGCGGGTCAGCGGGCGAGCGCGCCGGTAGCGGGAGTACATGCGGATGCAAGCTAGCACCGTCAAGATCAATACCTGGAATGTAACAAATTTTGTTTTTGTACAATGGCGTCTCCTGTATATTAACATTAGAAGCATTAAGCTAGTGAGTGTTTGAGGAATTAAAGGTAGTTTGCTTTTGTTTAACTGAAAAATCCCTTTATTTCCTTCTACTACAGAATGTGTGACCAAACTCACCCTGAAAGACTTCTTCGGGCTGAATGGCCGTACATCTTCCTTCTGGTACAACCTGAAGAATGGATGAGCCAAAGCCTGCTCAGCCGTCAGACGTTGCGTGGCGTCCACCACCAGCAACCTGGAGATCTGAACACCAACATCATCGTTAGAACTGAGCACCGTTCCCATTTTTTCAAGGTAGGCTGCAACTCACCAAATCCTTCACAGTGTCCGATCGATCGTCCCACTCGGGTGAGCCAAATTTGTAGCGTCCCTCCATGATCATCCTTAGCATCAACATCTGTTTGCGATGCCAGAAGGGCGGCGAACCAGCGAGTAAGGTGAACAGAATGACGCCACATGCCCACCTGTGGAAACAGTCAGAATAGTTCAGATATTTTTTTGTCATCAACGGTTTAAATACTATTTAGTTTATTTATTCAACCTCAGATCCATTTCAAATTGGACAACTGGAATTGAGTGACGAGGTTTATCTGCAATTGGCAGTGCTAGATGTGCAATCCATTGCATCATCCATCGCGTGTTATTAAATTCCCTTTTTTAATGAATTAATCACACTTTTTAAAAAATATCTATATATTTCATTCTGTCCCATTTAGTCCTCCATAACTCTGGATAAAAATCCATCTTTAAAAAAAAGTGACAAATAGCTTAGATTTCATTTTGAATTCTAATAAGTCTTCACTTCTTAGCTGTCTTGGCTCCGCCCACTAGAGAATACAAACAAACAATGTCACCCAGAATGAGCTGCAGATTTTTGTAGTTTTCTCACATATTTCCTCTATTTTATTACATGTCGTATTGCACTGTAATATACACATGATCAGTAATTCTGGTTATGACATCACAACCAGAATTGCTGGGGGAAAAAAGTGACGTTTTGGCAAACACTTACAGATCGACTTCTTTTCCATAACCAGGGTGCATTTCATCCATGGAGCATTTCAGTATTTCAGGGGCTAAATAACCAGGTGTTCCACACAGCTCTGATCACAAAAAAAAAATTATGACCATCTCCCATTAAGGCAAATCAAAACACGGCGATTCTCCAGCAAATACCTCTCAGTTTCTCGCTAGGTTGCAACTGCACCGAGAAACCAAAGTCAGAGAGTTTAATGTGTCCTTGGTCGTCCAGTAGAACGTTCTCCGGTTTTAGGTCGCGGTGGACGATGTGGAGAGAGTGCAGGTAGCGCACGGCTTCAAGCAAAGCTCGCATCATGCTCCTGGATTTACACCAAAAAAACGATTTGATGTTTTTTGAATGGCTTTTTAAAAGCTTATGTGGAAAAAAAACTCACCTTGTTTCCTTTTCGCTCAGCGTCACTTTTTCTGTGAGGTAGTCAAACAGCTCCCCTCGTCTCATGCTGTCAAGAATTTTTATTTTTTTTGTAAGTTGTGATAGTACTTCTTTAGGAATTGTTTGGTTCTACTCACAGGTCGAAGACCAGGAAGATGAAGGTTGCAGATTCGTAGGAATCCACCAATGTAACTAAGGGAGAGAATTGATTTTACTTTGAAGGGCTAAACCTTTTGTATTTTGGAGGAAAGCTAAAATATCTGGTAGTCTGGGTTAGTGTTGTCAAAAGTAACCATACTGAAATGTTGTTTGATGTCAAAAGTATTGCTACCCTGTTGTTTTTGCACTACCACAAATGACTAAACATTTTTAGTGTCATTTGTTAAATTTGGTTTTGCTCTTTGTTAGTAATGGAGGAAATTTTAGCATTTTTTTCCTTCATTCATTGGCTAACATGCCCAAGTCATCTTGACTAGTACGGGTGAATGAACTAATTGGACGTACTGATGGACGAATGTCCCTTCACCATGTTGAGGACTTGAATCTCCTTAAGCGTGGAGGTCTTCACCTCCTCCAGTTGTTGGTTGGTCATCTTCTCAGCTGTGATTTCAATGATTTTGACTGCTAACTCCTGCCCGGTGTGTCTATGGACACACCGGCGCACTACGCTGCTTACACCACTGACACCAGAAGAAGAAGAAAAGACAACTGTCAGCTATTTTGATACTATTGTGAACCTTTTGGCTTTCCAAAAAAAAAACTCACCGGCCAATCACCTCCTTGGGGTCATACTTCTGGTAAAACTCCTTGGCACCCACCCAGTCTGGGAGGTCATCTCCAAGCACAATGTCTTTAGTCATTTTCACCCGAAGTGACTCTTTGGGCGACAAACAGGTAGTCAAGAGTTCAACTTCAATGGGACATTCAATAACAGGAACTGCAGTGAGGACAAGGAAGTATTTGTGTCAAGAGTACGGAGGAATGTACGCCTTCTGCTGTTTATTATCAATGATTTCACGTGCATAAGAGAAGCCATATTTACAAATACAAATACGTGATTTCTACTACACTGGCCTAAGCAGTACTCACCATGTATGACAGAAATGGTATCAACAACCGTGAAGGCAGGTCAAAAAAGGTGTGATGCGACAAAGCGAATAGAAAGTCATTGCATTGAGAACGTCACTGACGATGGGTTTCCAAGTGAGGCAGGAGAAAAAAGAAAAACTGTTTGGAAAGTGATAACATTTTGTTCACATTCCTCGGAACGGTTCGATTTGCTCGATGCTGTTTATTTTTTTGACACTGGTACCGCCCTCACATGGCCGGGGGAGGTTCTGCAGTGTCAATATTATTTTTTTGTAATTTGATTTTATTCGAATATTTTTTAAGTTCACGTATTTTTTATTTATATAAATAACACTTACTTAATTGTCTCAAGAAATAAAGGAAAATGGATAGAATAATTTTACTTGTCGTTGAATCTTCTCCTGAGCGGAAATCCGCATTTTCTTTTTCCGCTAATTGCTGTGATGTTTTGAAGTGTCTCACCAGTTCGCTCCTGAGAAGGTTTGCAACATAGATGGAGGCGATCAAATGATCACTTTGCACATATAACATAAAAACTAGGTAATCTTTAAACGAACGAATGCAACAACTTTTAAGTTTTAGTGTTTTGCAGGAATCTCTGTTAGCGTTAGCCTAGATCGCCTTGGGGAACGGCGCTATTGTAGCCTAAGCTAAGCTAAATAAACAATGCTCATCGGTCTAGTTTTTCCTAGTATTTCACGCATAATATTGTTATATTTATTGCTGAGATCTCTAGGATAAAAAAGCACGACGTTGTGTTTTAGTAATTCTTAGAAATCTATGTATACGTGTGTATATATATGTATTCATACAAACCTATTTGTGTGTATATTGGGTTAGGGTTATGTTGATGTATATGTTGATTAATACGTTTCTTTTTCAATCAGGGGAAGCCAAAATGTCCGGTGCTGGGGGAGGGAAGCGTCCCTCTGGGGGGGACAGTCCCCCTGGTCCACCTGAAAAGAAAAGCAAAAAGGAGGAGAAAACCACCACCACTCTCATCGAGCCTATCCGCATCGCCGGAGTCTCATCCACGGTGAGCCGCTTTCCAAATCACACTTTACAGTGTTAAACGTCCAATCCACTAACGTATTATGTACTTTCACTGTTGGGTTGAATTATTCAATGTCTTTCTCAATGCGCAGGAGGAAATGGACATGAAGGTGATTCAGTTTAAAAACAAAAAGCTCAGCGAGCGTTTGGAGCAGCGGCAAGCAATGGAGGATGAGTTGCGAGAGAAAATTGAGAAACTGGAAAAGAGGCAAGCGACTGATGACACCACCCTGCTGATTGTTAACCGGTACTGGTCAGAGGTAATATCACCCACACATGATAATAATTTCATAATATTTAGACGTTACGTTTTGGCAGCCGGTGACGTGAAAAACATCTTTATTCCAGTTGGAAGACAAAACCCAAATGCTGCGTAATCACATTGAACTGGAGACGCCGGCCTCGTCGGCTCCGGCCCCCCCACCTGCTCCTCCTACCGATCCTTTACCCATGGAGGTGGATGCCGTCAGTCTGTCCTCACCCGCATCCGGAGCCCCCCCGCCACCCCTTCCTGAGCCGCATAATGATGCAAAACCACCGGAGCATCTGCCTCCGGATGAAGTGGGCAAGGACCCGCAGCCTCTTCCGCCCGATGGATCGGAACTGTTAAGTCCCAGGGAACCTCCGCGGCAACCCACTGCAGGTTAGTTGTTGGCTGAAAAATCTTCCATTTCCGAACAATGGATTTTGCAACGGCAATTTGTTTTGCATAGAAGCACCGCCGCCAACGCTGCCACCGCCACTTCCCCTGAGCGAGAGCGCCAAAGGTTTCTTGGCCTTGCTGGAGCACTGCACGGAGGAGGAGATGGCCCTGCACCTCCAGGACCGCATGCTGTTTAGCAAGGAAGCCATTGCTTGCCTGGTGTGCGCCTTTGACAGGCTGCACAGCTACATCCACGACATGAGCAAGCAGATTCAAGCGGCCGGTAAGTTGGGCCGGCCAATCAGGATTTCCATGAATACTTAAGTGTTCCATCATTTTTGCATGTGGTGCACCAATTAGTACATTTTTATTGAGAGAGAAAATATATATATATATATATATATATATATATATATATATATATATATATATATATATATATATATATATATATATATATATATATATATATATATATATATATATATATATATATATATATATATATATATATATATATATATATATATATATATATATATATATATATATATATATATATATATATATATATATATATATATATATATATATATATATATATATATATATATATATATATGTATATATGTATATATGTATATATGTATATATGTATATATGTATATATATATATATATATATATATATATATATATATATATATATATATATATATATACATATACATATACATATACATATACATATACATATACATATACATATACATATACATATACATATACATATACATATATATATATATATATATATATATATATATATATATATATATATATATATTACATTGAGATTTGTGGTAATTGACAAATTTACCAATGTTTCCAGTTTTCCTTTTTTTACAGTAATCCCTCGATTATCACTGATCGCGAGTTCGCTACTTTGCGATTTTTCTCTTTTATTATTTTTTAAGTTGTATTTATTTATTTTAAAGTTCATAAAATAGTGAAAAAAAATTTCCCCCCCAATTTCCCCCAGCCTGCGAGGACGAAACCCTTGCAAGCGTCAGCGCCTTCAACCGCACTCTCCTGGACGAGAACCGCCGGCTGCGAGACCAGGCCACTTTGCTTCAAGGCCGACATCACAAAACCTGCATGGAAGTAAGGCTTCTCCCCCTAGGCACCATGTATTAATTTACTCCAAAAACAAAACATCTACCTTTCCTTAACAGTACAACGAATGGGTGGACAAGGTGACCAGTGCAGAAACCAAAGTGTCGGAAATGGAAACCACCGTGGAGGACCTGCAGTGGGACATCGAGAAACTCCGAAATAGAGAACAAAAGCTCAACAAGCACTTGGCGGAAGCCATGGAGCAGGTGAGCATCTATGCCAGGGGTGTCAAACTCCCTTTGGTCTGCGGGCCGAATACAGCTTAATTTGAGATCAAACGGGCCGGACCAGTAAACTCATTGCAAAATTACATAGAACTAACAATAAGCCCACTTTTTTCCTTTGTATTAGTCACTAATACTAATAATTAGTGCAAAGAATGAGTAAATTATCAAAATGTTTATTAACAGAATTTTCCTTTTACATTATGAACAATATATTATGAACAAGAGAATAACATAAGAACATAAATAAATGTCAATTCATGTTGTCTGCACACACTAAAATACTTTTAAAGAAAATTCACATTTTTTAATACAATGCAGCTTTCTTACTCGGGCCGTACCAAACCACCAGACGGGCCGAATCCGGCCCGCGGGCCGTATGTTTGACACCCCTGATCTATGCCATTTGATGAGCCCAGATGTCCAATTTAGTCGGACTGGGAGGCCTGTTAATCCACCACAGGCCGTGCTCTTTCTAACTTTTTTTGTTCCTTAGCTCAAGTCTGGCTACAGCAGTACGGGCAGTTCCGGGGGTCTCGCCGGAGGTCAAATCACATTAACTATTCAAAAAGTATGTCACCCACCGTTGGACTGCCATTTTGTTTGTCTCCCTCCTTTTCACGGCAGCTAATTTTGCACTCTTTTCCAGTTTGAGAGTCTTAACACAGAGCTGGAGCACAACCAGGAGTTGGCCAATAGCCGCATGGCCGAGTTGGAGAAGCTGCAAGTGGAGCTCCAAGAAGCCGTGAGGGAAAGCGAGAAACTCAAGGTGACGGCCCGGGCGTCTCATTTGGCAGACGTCACGGTTTGCATGTTCTCATAATACCCTCGGGGGATGCAATTTAGCTCGGGTGGAATGTAGTGAAAAATGACATCAACTGGAGCAACTCCCAGCTTTTCAGCAAGTTCTCAATTTGCTCGCTTTGCTCCCGGGGGGAAGGACAAGCCGCAAAGCAGGTGTTCATTTTGGGGCTGCCGCGATAAATCCACAACTACATTATTATCTACTCAATTCAGTTTCATTTTGTTCATTGAATTGATTCAATGATCAATTAATCAAGTGATGAAATTGAATTAGTAAATTAGTGGAACCTTAAAATAGGCCAATATTTTTATGTTTAAGTTTAAATTCATAAACAAACATTTCAATTTAATGAAAAAAAAGACAACAACAAATCTTTAGTTGGAATATTTTTTTTTGTATTACACATATTTTCAAAAACATTAAAATAAAATACAAAAAAAGCAAAAACCACATATTTTAAAACTTTATTGCATAGATAAATATAGATAAAAAAATCATTAATTTCTTTCAAAATATTAGTTTATTGGTATTCAAGTGAAATGATTTTTTTTTTTCAAATTAAGCATTAAGTGGAAAAAAACGATTACCCCTATTTTCTTTCCATTTTTATTCCATAAAACCCCAATCAAGCATTACGACAGTAAATAAAGTAAATTTATGATGAAGGATTTAATAGTCATTACTAACTCATCACAAAACTAATCCTGATCCAACTTGGACTTCCTCTTGTCTTTGTAGCTGGACCTACGTAATATTCCAGAAGATGTGGTGAAGGAAACGCTGGAGTACAAATGTCTCCAATCGCAATTCTCCCTTCTCTACAACGAATCTCTGGGTGTAAAAACCCAGCTGGACGAGGCTAGGGCGCTGCTGCTCACGGCCAAGAACGCCCACCTCCGACAAATCGAGCACATGGAGGTACGCGTCCTTTCTCTTACGAAAGAACCGAATGCCATGAAATGTGAAGTCATGTTGTGCTTTGTATCCCGCAGAGCGACGAGCTGTCCCTTCAGAAAAAGCTGCGCACCGAAGTCATCCAGCTGGAGGACACGCTGGCCCAAGTACGCAAAGAATACGAGATGCTGCGCATCGAGTTTGAGCAAAACCTCGCCGCCAACGAGCAAGCAGGTAGTCATCTGTAATTGAACCCTAAATGTAGTAGACATCCAATTCACTCCGAATGGGAGGGTCTCAATGTCAATGACATTGAAAGATCTATTTAATGATTTAATGGCCTCCTTCCAATGGAGACATTTTTTGAGAGGTTTATTGTATGGTCGTAAATAGTGTCTTTCTATCTTTATTCATCTTAATTGTAATTTATTATTTAACCTTTCTTTAATATATTTTCATTAATATAATTTCGGATTTTTCATTTTTAATAGTTGAATTAGATGTTATGTTAGTCTTTAATATCCTCACTATAGATTTATTCGATATAAATTGCAGCGTGAATGTTTTTTTTTTTTTTTCTCTCCCTCTTTGTGCTGTCTGCCCCTAATTATAAAGTAATAACTTACTAAGTAAGAAACTTGAGGTCTTGAGTTCCTTTTTGACAAAAAAAGCAACTCCAAACCTCAAACTGAAATATAAATAATTTGTCAAATGGATTTATTGCCCAGTCCTATTTGCTTATTTTTTGTGCTGATGTCACTCAGGACCAATCAACCGAGAAATGCGCCACTTAATCAGCAGCCTCCAGAACCACAACCTTCAGCTGAAAGGCGACGTGCAGCGCTTCAAGAGGAAGCTACGAGAAACGCAGATAGAAATCAACAAGGTAAACCTCGCCCGATGCGGCTTTTTGCGCGCCGCTTTTCTGATTTTGCTATTTCCCGGGCCAAGCTACGCAACTTGAACAACGACCCCGGCGTCCTGGTGCTGGAGGAGTCGAGCGGCGATGCCTCCGACGTGAAAAAAGAGGAGGACGACGAGCAAGAGGAGCAGGAGGAGGAAAGGCGGAAGGAGCTGGAGAGGCAGCGGGCCCGCGAGAGGGAGCGCGAGGTCGAACGCGAAAGAGAGCGGGAACGCGAGCGTGATCGGCAGCGCAGCGACGAGGTCAAGAGGAAAGACTCGGACACGCTCAAGATGCTGCGAGTCGAACTCAAGTAGGAGCGCCGTCAACTATTTATGCTGGTAGTTAGTAGTGTGTTGTTATTAAGTCCATGGTTGCCATTCAGGAAAGCGCAGGAGTCCCAGAAGGAGATGAAGCTTCTCCTGGACATGTACAAATCGGCTCCAAAAGAGCAGAGGGACAAAGTGCAGCTGATGGCAGCAGAACGCAAATCCAAAGCTGAGGTTTGTTTTTTTGTGTTGTTATTGTTGTTGTTATGAGTTGCTTTTCCATGAAAAAAATTATTCACACTTCTCTCCCAACGTACGCACAGATTGACGATCTGCGGATTCGCGTGCGTGAGCTGGAGGAGCGCGAGAAGAAGGAAAGCAAGAAACTAGCCGACGAAGACGCCCTCAGGAAGATCCGAGTGGCTGAAGACACCATCGAGCATCTCCAGAAGAAGCTCGGCGCCACCAAGCAGGTATGTGAAGTATTTTATTATTTTTTTGGGGGGGGGGGAGAAAGCTTCTCAATTTTTGGATTAGTTGCGTTTCGTCATTTTGAGATTGTTAAAGTAGGTGCGGTCGAAGGTGCTTTGACATCTGAGACTGTAAAAAGATTTTGGGTGTGTCTCAGGTCAGCGAATCAATGCGACACATCTGGAAAACTGTCGTTAGACGGCCAGAAACCCCTAAACAAGATTTTTGGCAGAGGCTATGTGTCACTTGAGCTGTTTTGTAATGATTAAACATAAGCCACGAAGATTGCAAGCACACCCGCATTAGCTCATTTGTTACTGAAAACCTGACCCATGAACTTATTGAGTTTCACTACATGGCTATTTTCCATTTAGTCTGTGCCAAAAAATCCACTTGGCGGAAACAAAAAGCTCCTCGAGTTGCCTTTACAAATGTGGGATTTGCGGTTTCGTTCCGCGGGAAATGTAGCAGTTGTTTCCTGGTGTCTGGTCACGAGCAATCGCGCTCTGTTTTTATTTTCAACCTTTTTTTGGTTTGTTTTAGGAGGAAGAAGCGCTCCTGAGTGAAATGGATGTGACGGGTCAGGCCTTCGAGGACATGCAGGAGCAGAACAGCCGGCTGTTGCAGCAACTGCGCGAGAAGGACGACGCCAACTTCAAGCTGATGAGTGAGCGTATCAAATCCAACCAGATCTACAAGTTGCTCAAAGAGGAGAAGGAGGAGCTGGCCGACCAGGTCCTCACCTTCAAGACACAGGTACCGTGTTTTTTGCATTATTTTGTCTTTTTAAAATTAATCATTCCATGTAAAATATATAAAAGTGTTTAAGTTTCTTTATTATTTCAGGAAGAATAAAACATGTTCACAGAAGAATCAATTAATGTATTTTTTTATTTTTTTTATTGGCACGGCAGGTAGATGCTCAGCTCCTGGTGGTGCAGAAGCTAGAGGAAAAAGAGGGCATTCTTCAGAGCACGTTGGCCGCCCTGGAGAAAGAGCTATCGCTCAGGACGCAAGCGCTGGAACTCAACAAGCGGAAGGTGAGAAGGAAATGTCGCTTGCTGCAAAAATGGTCCTGTAACCACCTTGTCCTCCTTCCTCCAGGCGGTAGAGGCGGCGCAGCTGGCAGAGGACCAGAAGGTGCAGCTAGAGCACACGCAGGCCAAACTCAAGGAGATCCAGGTGGCCGTCGCCGACAACCGCACCGCCCGAGAGAGGGAGAGCAGCAACTTCAAGCGAGCGCAGGTAGGCCTTCAAAAGAAGAGAAAAAAGTGTATGTTCATATAGGTATGTATGTATGCACACATGCATACATGTATGTATATATGCACACATGCATACATACATGTATGTATGCACACATGCATACATACATGTATGTATGCACACATGCATACATACATGTATGTATGCACACATGCATACATACATGTATGTATGCACACATGCATACATACATGTATGTATGCACACATGCATACATACATGTATGTATGCACATGTATGTATGCACACATGCATACATACATGTATGTATGCACACATGCATACATGTATGTATGCACACATGCATACATACATGTATGTATGCACGCATGCATACATACATGTATGTATGCACATGTATGTATGCACACATGCATACATACATGTATGTATGCACACATGCATACATACATGTATGTATGCACACATGCATACATACATGTATGTATACATGTATGTATGCACACGTGCATACATACATGTATGTATGCAAGTGTCCATACATACATGTATGTATGCATGTGTGCATACATACATGTATGTGTGCATACATACATACATACATGTATGTATGCATACATACATACATACATGTATGTATGCATACATACATACATGTATGTATGCACACATGCATACATACATGTATGTGTGCACACATGCATACATACATGTATGTATGCACACATGCATACATACATGTATGTATGCACACGTGTATACATACATGTATGTATGCATGTGTGCATACATACATGTATGTATGCATGTGTGCATACATACATGTATGTATGCATGTGTGCATACATACATGTATGTATGCATGTGTGCATACATACATGTTTGTGTGCATGTGTGCATACATACATGTATGTATGCATGTGTGCATACATACATGTATGTATGCATGTGTGCATACATACATGTATGTATGCATGTGTGCATACATACATACATACATACATGTATGTATGCATACATACATGTATGTATGCATACATACATGTATGTATGCATGTGTGCATACATACATGTATGTATATATGCATGTGTGCATACATACATGTATGTATATATGCATGTGTGCATACATACATACATGTATGTATGCATGTGTGCATACATACATGTATACATACATGTATGTATGTATGCGTGCACACATACATGTATGTATGCATGTGTGCATACATACATGTATGTATGCATGTGTGCATACATACATGTATGTGTGCATACATACATACATACATGTATGTATGCATACATACATACATACATGTATGTATGCACACATGCATACATACATGTATGTATGCACACATGCACACAAACATGTATGTATGCACACATGCATACATACATGTATGTATGCACACATGCATACATACATGTATGTATGCACACATGCATACATACATGTATGTATGCACACATGCATACATACATGTATGTATGCACACATGCATACATACATGTATGTATGCACGCATGCATACATGTATGTATGCATGTGTGCATACATACATGTATGCATGCGTGCATACATACATGTATGTGTGCATACATACATACATGTATGCATGTGTGCGTACATACAAACATGTATGCATGTGTGCATACAAACATACATGTATGTATGCATGTGTGCATACATACATGTATGTGTGCATACATAAATACATGTATGTATGCATGTGTGCATACATACATGTATACATACATGTATGTATGCATGTGTGCATACATACATGTATACATACATGTATGTATGCATGTGTGCATACATACATGTATACATACATGTATGTATGTATGCACACATGCATGCATACATACATGTGTGCATACATACATACATACATACATACATACATACATACATGTGTGCATACATACATACATGTATTTATGTATGCATGTGTGCATACATACATACATACATGTATGTATGCATGTGTGCACACATACATGTATGTATGTATGCACACACATGTATGTATGTATGCATGTGTGCATACATACATGTATGTATGCATGTGTGCATACATACATGTATGTGTGCATACATACATACATGTATGTATGCACACATGCATACATACATGTATGTATGTATGCACACATACATACATGTATGTATGCATACATATATGTATGTATGCACACATGTATACATACATGTATGTATGCACACATGCATACATACATGTATGTATGCATGTGTGCATACATACATGTATGTATGAATGTGTGCATACATATATATATATGTATGCATACATACATGTATGTGTGCATACATACATACATGTATGCATGTGTGCGTACATACAAACATGTATGCATGTGTGCATACAAACATACATGTATGTATGCATGTGTGCATACATACATGTATGTGTGCATACATAAATACATGTATGTATGCATGTGTGCATACATACATGTATACATACATGTATGTATGCATGTGTGCATACATACATGTATACATACATGTATGTATGCATGTGTGCATACATACATGTATACATACATGTATGTATGTATGCACACATGCATGCATACATACATGTGTGCATACATACATACATACATACATACATACATGTGTGCATACATACATACATGTATTTATGTATGCATGTGTGCATACATACATACATACATGTATGTATGCATGTGTGCACACATACATGTATGTATGTATGCACACACATGTATGTATGTATGCATGTGTGCATACATACATGTATGTATGCATGTGTGCATACATACATGTATGTGTGCATACATACATACATGTATGTATGCACACATGCATACATACATGTATGTATGTATGCACACATACATACATGTATGTATGCATACATATATGTATGTATGCACACATGTATACATACATGTATGTATGCACACATGCATACATACATGTATGTATGCATGTGTGCATACATACATGTATGTATGAATGTGTGCATACATATAAATATATGTATGCATACATACATGTATGTGTGCATACATACATACATGTATGTATGTATGCACACATACATGTATGTATGTATGCACACATGCATACATACATGTATGTATGCGTGTGTGCATACATACATACATGTATGTGTATGTACATACATGTATGTATGCATGTGTGCATACATACATGTATGTATGCACATGTATGTATGCACACATGCATACATACATGTATGTATGCACACATGCATACATACATGTATGTATACATGTATGTATGCACACGTGCATACATACATGTATGTATGCATGTGTGCACACATACATGTATGTATGTATGCACACACATGTATGTATGTATGCATGTGTGCATACATACATGTATGTATGCATGTGTGCATACATACATGTATGTGTGCATACATACATACATGTATGTATGCACACATGCATACATACATGTATGTATGTATGTATGCACACATACATACATGTATGTATGCATACATATATGTATGTATGCACACATGTATACATACATGTATGTATGCACACATGCATACATACATGTATGTATGCATGTGTGCATACATACATGTATGTATGAATGTGTGCATACATATATATATGTATGCATACATACATGTATGTGTGCATACATACATACATGTATGTATGTATGCACACATACATGTATGTATGTATGCACACATGCATACATACATGTATGTATGCGTGTGTGCATACATACATACATGTATGTGTATATACATACATGTATGTATGCATGTGTGCATACATACATGTATGTATGCATGTGTGCATACATAAATGTATGTATGCATGCATGTGTGCATACATGTATGTATGCATGCATGTGTGCATGCATACATACATGTGTGTGCATACACACATACACACATATATATACATATATTTTTATACCTGTTTGGCACATAAATGCAAGATGTTCTAAAATTGTTTTCTCAGGAGGACTTGTCCAGGCTGAGGCGGAAGTTGGAGAAACAGAAGAAGGTGGAGGTCTACTCGGACGCCGATGAGATCCTGCAGGAAGAAATTAACCAGTACAAGGTAAGAGAAAAATTATGACTTGTGTTATGTCTATTAGTATCTCAAACTTGGAAGCGTCACATTGTATTTTGTTTTCCTTTTTAGGCCAAGCTGCGTTGCCCGTGCTGCAATACGCGAGACAAAGACACGGTGCTGACTAAGTGTTTCCACGTCTTCTGCTACGAATGTCTGAAGATGCGCTACGACACGCGCCAGCGCAAGTGCCCCAAGTGCAACTGTGCTTTCGGCGCTAACGACTTTCACCGCATCTACATTACTTAACATCCCGGCTGTACTCACCTTTTTGAATGCAAATGTGTCACCTGTAGTCCATCTAATAAATTGGTCGTTGTTAACATACTTGGATAGTGTGGTGGTTTTTGTCCGAGTTAGCGGCACATCTTGAAGCATTTCTTAAGGCTTCGGGAGGACATAGGACATTCTTTAAAAAACAACATAGTATAGTAAGGCATTTTTATGTTCAAAAACGACATAGTATAGTAAGGTTTAAAAAAACGACAGTATAGTAAAAGCATTTTTATGTTAAAAAACGACATAGTATAGTAAGGCATTTTTATGTTAAAAACGACATAGTATAGTAAGGCATTTTTATGTTAAAAACGACATAGTATAGTAAGGCATTTTTTCTTTAAAAAACGACATAGTATAGTAAGGCTTAAAAAACGACATAGTATAGTAAGGCTTAAAAAACGACATAGTATAGTAAGGCATTTTTATGTTAAAAAACGACATAGTATAGTAAGGCATTTTTATGTTAAAAACGACATAGTATAGTAAGGCATTTTTATGTTAAAAACGACATAGTATAGTAAGGCATTTTTTCTTTAAAAAACGACATAGTATAGTAAGGCATTTTTTCTTTAAAAAACGACATAGTATAGTAAGGCTTAAAAAACGACATAGTATAGTAAGGCATTTTTATGTTAAAAAACGACATAGTATAGTAAGGCATTTTTATGTTAAAAAACGACATAGTATAGTAAGGCTTAAAAAACGACATAGTATAGTAAGGGATTTTTATGTTAAAAAACGACATAGTATAGTAAGGCATTTTTTCTTTAAAAACGACATAGTAAAGTAAGGCTTAAAAAACGACATAGTATAGTAAGGCATTTTTATGTTAAAAAACGACATAGTATAGTAAGGCATTTTTTCTTAAAAAAACGACATAGTATAGTAAGGCTTAAAAAACGACATAGTATAGTAAGGCATTTTTATGTTAAAAAACGACATAGTATAGTAAGGCATTTTTATGTTAAAAAATGACATAGTATAGTAAGGCTTAAAAAACGACATAGTATAGTAAGGCTTAAAAAACGACATAGTATAGTAAGGCATTTTTATGTTAAAAAACGACATAGTATAGTAAGGCATTTTTATGTTAAAAAATGACATAGTATAGTAAGGCTTAAAAAACGACATAGTATAGTAAGGCTTAAAAACGACAGTATAGTAAGGCATTTTTATGTTAAAAAACGACATAGTATAGTAAGGCATTTTTATGTTAAAAAATGACATAGTATAGTAAGGCTTAAAAACGACAGTATAGTAAGGCATTTTTATGTTAAAAAACGACATAGTATAGTAAGGCATTTTTATGTTAAAAAATGACATAGTATAGTAAGGCATTTTTATGTTAAAAAACGACATAGTATAGTAAGGCATTTTTTCTTAAAAAAACGACAGTATAGTAAGGCTTAAAAAACGACATAGTATAGTAAGGCATTTTTATGTTAAAAACGACATAGTATAGTAAGGCATTTTTATGTTAAAAACGACATAGTATAGTAAGGCATTTTTTCTTTAAAAAACGACATAGTATAGTAAGGCTTAAAAAACGACATAGTATAGTAAGGCTTAAAAAACGACATAGTATAGTAAGGCATTTTTATGTTAAAAAACGACATAGTATAGTAAGGCATTTTCATGTTAAAAAACGACATAGTATAGTAAGGCATTTTCATGTTAAAAAACGACATAGTATAGTAAGGCATTTTTTTCTTTAAAAACGACATAGTATAGTAAGGCTTAAAAAACGACATAGTATAGTAAGGGATTTTTATGTTAAAAAACGACATAGTATAGTAAGGCATTTTTTCTTAAAAAAACGACATAGTATAGTAAGGCTTAAAAAACGACATAGTATAGTAAGGCATTTTTATGTTAAAAAACGACATAGTATAGTAAGGCATTTTTTCTTAAAAAAACGACATAGTATAGTAAGGCATTTTTATGTTAAAAAACGACATAGTATAGTAAGGCTTAAAAAACGACATAGTATAGTAAGGCATTTTCATGTTAAAAAACGACATAGTATAGTAAGGCATTTTTTCTTTAAAAACGACATAGTATAGTAAGGCTTAAAAAACGACATAGTATAGTAAGGCATTTTTTCTTAAAAAAACGACATAGTATAGTAAGGCTTAAAAAACGACATAGTATAGTAAGGCATTTTTATGTTAAAAAACGACATAGTATAGTAAGGCATTTTTATGTTAAAAAACGACATAGTATAGTAAGGCATTTTTTCTTAAAAAACGACATAGTATAGTAAGGCTTAAAAAACGACATAGTATAGTAAGGCATTTTTATGTTAAAAAACGACATAGTATAGTAAGGCATTTTCATGTTAAAAAACGACATAGTATAGTAAGGCATTTTTTTCTTTAAAAACGACATAGTATAGTAAGGCTTAAAAAACGACATAGTATAGTAAGGGATTTTTATGTTAAAAAACGACATAGTATAGTAAGGCATTTTTTCTTAAAAAAACGACATAGTATAGTAAGGCTTAAAAAACGACATAGTATAGTAAGGCATTTTTATGTTAAAAAACGACATAGTATAGTAAGGCATTTTTTCTTAAAAAAACGACATAGTATAGTAAGGCATTTTTATGTTAAAAAACGACATAGTATAGTAAGGCTTAAAAAACGACATAGTATAGTAAGGCATTTTCATGTTAAAAAACGACATAGTATAGTAAGGCATTTTTTCTTTAAAAACGACATAGTATAGTAAGGCTTAAAAAACGACATAGTATAGTAAGGCATTTTTTCTTAAAAAAACGACATAGTATAGTAAGGCTTAAAAAACGACATAGTATAGTAAGGCATTTTTATGTTAAAAAACGACATAGTATAGTAAGGCATTTTTATGTTAAAAAATGACATAGTATAGTAAGGCATTTTTATGTTAAAAAACGACATAGTATAGTAAGGCATTTTTTCTTAAAAAAACGACATAGTATAGTAAGGCTTAAAAAACGACATAGTATAGTAAGGCATTTTTATGTTAAAAAACGACATAGTATAGTAAGGCATTTTTATGTTAAAAAACGACATAGTATAGTAAGGCATTTTTTCTTAAAAAACGACATAGTATAGTAAGGCTTAAAAAACGACATAGTATAGTAAGGCATTTTTATGTTAAAAAACGACATAGTATAGTAAGGCATTTTCATGTTAAAAAACGACATAGTATAGTAAGGCATTTTCATGTTAAAAAACGACATAGTATAGTAAGGCATTTTTTTCTTTAAAAACGACATAGTATAGTAAGGCTTAAAAAACGACATAGTATAGTAAGGGATTTTTATGTTAAAAAACGACATAGTATAGTAAGGCATTTTTTCTTAAAAAAACGACATAGTATAGTAAGGCTTAAAAAACGACATAGTATAGTAAGGCATTTTTATGTTAAAAAACGACATAGTATAGTAAGGCATTTTTTCTTAAAAAAACGACATAGTATAGTAAGGCATTTTTATGTTAAAAAACGACATAGTATAGTAAGGCTTAAAAAACGACATAGTATAGTAAGGCATTTTCATGTTAAAAAACGACATAGTATAGTAAGGCATTTTTTCTTTAAAAACGACATAGTATAGTAAGGCTTAAAAAACGACATAGTATAGTAAGGCATTTTTTCTTAAAAAAACGACATAGTATAGTAAGGCTTAAAAAACGACATAGTATAGTAAGGCATTTTTATGTTAAAAAACGACATAGTATAGTAAGGCATTTTTATGTTAAAAAACGACATAGTATAGTAAGGCTTAAAAAACGACATAGTATAGTAAGGCTTAAAAACGACATAGTATAGTAAGGCATTTTTATGTTAAAAAACGACATAGTATAGTAAGGCATTTTTATGTTAAAAAACGACATAGTATAGTAAGGCATTTTTATGTTAAAAAACGACATAGTATAGTAAGGCTTAAAAAACGACATAGTATAGTAAGGCTTAAAAACGACATAGTATAGTAAGGCATTTTTATGTTAAAAAACGACATAGTATAGTAAGGCATTTTTACGTTAAAAAACGACATAGTATAGTAAGGCTTAAAAATTGACATAGTATACTATGTCGTTTTTTTCTTTAAAAAATGACATCGTATAGTAAGGCTTAGTACAAGTATACATACAAGTATACATACAAGTACAAGTATACATACAAGTACAAGTATACATACAAGTATACATACAAGTACAAGTATACATACAAGTACAAGTATACATACATGTGCAAGTATACATACATGTGCAAGTATACATACATGTGCAAGTATACATACAAGTACAAGTATACATACAAGTACAAGTATACATACAAATACAAGTATACATACAAGTACAATTATACATACAAGTACAAGTATACATACAAGTACAAGTATACATACAAGTACAAGTATACAAGTACACATACAAGTACAAATACAAGTACACATACAAGTACAAGTATACAAGTACACATACAAGTACAAATACAAGTACACATACAAGTACACATACAAGTACACATACAAGTACACATACAAGTACACATACAAGTACACATACAAGTACACATACAAGTACATATACAAGTACACATAAGTACACATACAAGTACACACACAAGTACAGGCACATGTATACATACGTTACTGTATGTAAACATTGTTTTTATGTATGTGTATACATGAATGCATGGCTGGTTTCTTATGTTTATTTCTGTGTGCACTTTCTCTACTAATTTTGAGTAAGTGTCTTGTTACTTTTGTGATAACGCCTGCCTGTCTTGCATGCACATCCATATTTTTGTTGGCATCTTATTGTCTATTTTTTTGGGTGGGGTGTTTCTCTTTTGGGGCTTTTAATTTCAAATACGAGGGTGTGTAAATGAGTTTACATTTGGTGTGTTTTGTTTTGTATTCCCTGCTTTTGTTCCTGTGTGTGTGTGTGTGTGTGTTTCATACCGTTGCCATGGCGCCGCCATACAAGTTTGACACAACATCTGCAGCTTATAGTGGCTCATTACAGGATGAAATCACAGCAGTGGAAAGTCAGCACACATGGGCGGCCCTCGCTCAGCTCCGGGTCGTCCTAAAGGTCGAGTAGAAAAACATCTGTGTGAGGACATTCTTCAGCCGTCGTTAATGCGATGAGACCCCTTTTTCCTGCCCCGAACGACGACGTGAACGCTTGGCTCGCGTCTGTTTGACGTTAGACTTGTGGGAAAGGCGCTTCGCACCATGTTGCGCGGGAACACCGCCAGACTTTGCTGCGAGCAAGAAAAGAAAAAAAAAAAGAGTTAATTCAGCATTTGGGAACACTTAGATCAACGTTCCAGAAGACTATATTAGAATGTCGGCTAATAAAAAAAAAATACAGGAGAGATAGCTGTCCAATCCTTTTGTACTTGCTAACAGATAAATTCAGGGGTATTCCTTAACTAGCATATTTACTAAAAAGCTAACATGAGCTAAGCCACTTGCTATTTGTTATTTTTAATATGTAACCATGGTTGTTGTCAGGCAGAATTATATGAAATTACTTTTCATGTAAACAGTTCAAAAAGTTAGCATGAGCCGTTTTACACCATACTAACATCAAATTATATTGCATGTTAAGTAATACTTATTCAAGTAAATACTATCTTAAAGTTGAAAACATTTCTTTTTCTTAATAATATTGCTTTGAATATCATCTTAAAACTATTTAAATATTCCTCTCTTGTGTTGCCCTCTAGCGGACAACATTAAAACGTCCCCCAACTTAAAACAGGAAAATGAATCACAACACTTAGTATATGTATATAAATATATATAATATTTACCTGAGTTTGCAGTCTCTGGGAAGATGATCTTGACATGACAACACAGTCAAGATGAAATCCGATTGGTTGCCATTCAGACCAGAAGCAGCAACCCAGAAAAACCCTTTAAAAGAAGCAAATCATTTAATATTACACAACAACAAAAAATGAGAATTAAGTGTTATTGTAGCGTGAAGGACTTCCTTACCTCCAGATGTTTGGCAGGCAGATCGTGTGCGGAGTGTGAAAACAACACTGTTGTTATGGCAGGAGGCCCCACCCGACAGACCCCTGGTTGCTTTGAACACCCGCATTTTGCGTCAGGGACACTCATTTCTTCCAAAATCACAAGTTCAATTGGTGAAATAAAACATCAATGCTAAATACTTTGTAGAAATTGGAAACTTACTGTTACAAGTTCACTTATTCAGGGCTGTCCTGGTTAGTGGTAGTCAGTAAAAAAATACATTATTGCTCATTGACAGGTGACCAATCAATTTGGATTTGGAGGGTTGGCAGTCAGAGTTGTAAATAATGTGTAGACAATTAAATATAATTCACATTATTTACACTTTATATTACAAAAAAATTGATATTTTTCTTTTTTTGCAAATTAGTGTTAAGAAATGGTTACTATGTATTTTTAAACAGTTTTAGTTAAAAGCAAACGGAAAAACTGTATTATACATAATACACATAATATACATAAGTATTTTATAAATGAAAAAAAATGCTTTTTCTGAAACACTTAAAACATTGACTGCCATTTAAGGCCAACCCTCCCAGTTCAAATAAATTGGACACCTGTTGCCTTAGTGCAGCAAAAATATTGTAATTTCCATATTGACACCAAGAACATGAACACCCCACTATGCGATTTCCTATTATTCCAGCACACCCCATAAACTTGTTGAATTTTCCTCCCATTGGCTGTCATCAGCTTATATTATTTTTTTATTTTTTCTATTTTTTTTACGTTTGCTTGCGTGTTTGGCAGCCTGCGAGGATGACGTCGTCAGGCGTGGTAACAACAATGAGACCCCGATTGAATCCAGACTGCAAAGACCCTCACTCACTCCCCCATACATATCCAAAAACATCCCCCTAAAAAAACCAAACAAAAAAATGAATCAACAAATATACAAATATTCAAATTTGGACATTGGCAATCATCAAGTCTACTTGAGGAACACAACGTGGGAAAAAAGGACTCTGAAAAATCTATGGGCTGGTGGAGTTTTCCTGAGTGGAGTGCATAGGAAATGAGTCATCGTGCGCGTGTGTGCGTGCGTGCGTGCGGGGGCGTGTGCGCTAGTTTGTTCAAAAACACGCAGCGCCGGTGAGTCACCAAGTGATGTTCACTTTTCCGTGCTGACGACCACCGAGCTGGTCGTCCCTGGATGAATTATTAGCATTTGTCCGCTTCTAATAGAAAGACAGAGGCTATGTCCTCCGGTGCAATGTCTGCAATTTGCGGAGTGTTTCTGGCCCTGCTGAGCGCTTTTGGTGGAGCGTACGCGCAAAAAAGTAAGTTTTTTTTTTTTTTAATGGGGGTTCTTGGAGGGAGCATGTGTATGTGTGAAGCGCCTACTAGACCGGCTTAGATGGTCCACCGGTTCCGCATTCCGATGGCTTGAGTTCAGCCATCCCAGCCGCGTGCACCGTCTCTTTAAGATCAGGTTGGAGCCAAAGAAAGATAACAAATAACGGGGGAGATAGGGAGGATGTGTCCTTGAAAAATTTGGAGGATAACGGTTAAACATTACTAAGTCATTCTTTTCTTTAGTGGCAATTTGAGTGGTCCAGTGGGATGGACTATGTGTGTGTATTAGGGATGCAAGTCGATATATATTGGAAGTTTTGACATGATTTTGGTTCGATGTAAGGGCCTGGAATGGTTTTAATTATGCAAATGTTTATGTACGTTACGATACGCCTAATGTTTGTTGAGCCAAATTAAGTGACAATCATGCAGTCATAACATTTTTTTTACCTAAAAAAAGAATCAAATACAATAAAAGACATGGATGATAAGGAAAAATACGACTATGTATAGCAAGGCTTTTTTTAGGGAAAAAATAACCATGTATATATAGTATGTCTGTTTTTTGGATGGAGGAAAAGTGTGCACTAAGGCTTTTTTTGTGGGAAAAAAATGACAACGATGTACAGTAAGGCTTTTTTTCCCCATAAAAATGTCCATGTGTCGTAAGGATTTTTTATCTGCAAAAAACAATCATGTAGATTAAGGCTTTCTAGAAACCAAAAACAATGAAATAGTAAGGCTTTTTTTTGCAGAAAAAAATAATCTGGAAAAAAATCGACTAAGTATTGAAAGGCTGCAAAAAAATGATCAGGTAGAGTAAGGCTTTTCATCTACAAAAACACAACCAAGTATAGTAAGACATTTTTTTCTGTGGGAAAAAAGAAGCATGTATAGTAAGTCCTTTTTGTGCAAAAAAATACTCACCATGTATAGTAAGGCTTCTTATCTACAAAAATATAAATTTTTAAATTTTGAATGCCTTATAGTTAGGCTTTTTAAATCTAGAAAAATAAACATGTTTAGAAAGGCATTTTATCTACAAAAAAGACAGTGTATAGTAAAGTTATTTTTTATCTGAAAAAAAACAACCATTTATAGTAAGGCTTTTAAATCTAGAAAAATATAAGATTTATGTGTAAAAGACGTTAAAAAAACAACCACTTTTTATCTACAAAAACAACCATGTATGTATGGCTTTTTTTCCTGCAAAAAAATGACAACCATAAGTATCGTAATGCATTCTTTCTGCACAAAAAAACACCATATATAAATATAATAAGGCACATTGGCCTTGCTTAGTTGGGCTTTATTTCTGCAGAAAACACAAAGTATTTTAAGGATATTTTTGCCTTCAAATAAAAAGTATTTGTACAAATTTCACAAAAAACTGTAAACAAGAATGTCCAAAACAAAATATATCACATTTGAAAATGAACCATATGTTCCTCATGTTATATAATTAAAGTTTTCCAATGAATAAAGATGAACATAATTAAATTAATACTTGAACCAAAACCCCAAACGCCATTTAAAACAAGTACTAGTATATGGAAGGGATCTAAATCCTGCTGCTTTGCATGACTTTTACTGGCTAACATCCAGCATTCTTCAACGTTACTTCAAACCCTGTGTTATATTCCTTCAAATTCTTTGCAATGTCATTTTAAGGAAAAATATTATATCAGGATATATTTCATTATTCCTTTTTGTCCACATGGCACAGCTTGATCCTCACAGCTTTAAACTCCCAGTTAACCTTATCCCAAGCTCCGAGTTATTTTCTTAAGCGTTTATGTTGAATCCCAGCAAGCTTGATATAAAAACATGCTCGCCTTTAGATCATTTCCTCCTGCTTTGACCACTTCTTCCCGTGTGTGCGTGTTTTTTACCGCCACCCCAACAACGCCGAGTTGTCGGAGCAGCGTGAGGCCGTCTCCCACATCTGGACATCAGCTGCCGGCCCCCGCGACCCCCGCCTCTCGACTGTGTTTTAGGACAAAACGCAACATCCCCACACCCAAAAAGAGAAAAAAAAACGTGACTACCCAATGTCAGGAATGGCAAAAGCGGTGGGCGCCAGATTCCTCCAGAACAAACAAAACCGACTCTTGGGACATGTCGTCTGTCGCGGAGACGTTGCCACTTGTTGTCGGGTCGTCACGGGTCGCGCCTACGCGTTCCCCCACTGATGACCTTGGGCATTCTCGCGGTTCTGACTCGGCTTGTCGCATTTTTGGGCCAATTTAGCAAAAAACAACAACTAAAAAACAGTTATTCTTGCCTCTAGTTGGGCCTAGCTTACATGGCTAGCATGTCAAATGAATCAGTAAGGAACTGTTACATTTACTTTAACTTAGTAACTTTGTTACAAAAATATACTAGGAGTATTTTTGTCAAGAAATTTGAGCTAAACAAGACATTAAGTTCATTGGCATTTAAGACACCAGACATCCAATCCAGTTGAAGCGGGAAAGATGGCAGCAAGTGACAATTGGCCAATTGGAATGGACTACAAACCCTTTGGATTTGAGAGTGGAAATAGCCACAATGAATTGGACGTCTGGCGCCGTCAATGGGAAGGGAATTGTCCTTTTTTTGTGAAAAACAATGGGCGAGTCATAAGGTGTCGTCTTATCTCGACACTGGCGAAAAGCCGCATTGCGAGCGGATGAGTCAGCAAGAATGACGTCAACGGCAAGGTCGTGAGAGAGAGAGAGAAAGACAGACTATTGTTTGGGCCTACTTATCTACATGACAAATACTCTTGGAAGTACAAAACACTTTGAATTTTGTGCAACGGCGACGTCTTCCTGCTAGATATTGTCTTAAAATATACTAAGTGAGCTATACGGAGGGGTCAAATTTAGGACAAAAACTATGGCGTCGCAAAAGGTCAAAAAAGTAACTGGACATTGAATTGAATACTTTGATTGTCATTATACAAGTATAATGAGATTTAAAGCTTTCACCACATAGTACACAAATAACAGTAGACGGACAAATAATCAATAAATAAGTAGTCTACATTGTAGCCTTCCTAAGGTAGAAAGTACCATGTAGTTCAACTACTACTCATCTATGTTGACTACTTATTTATTTATCATTATTTGTCTTTTTGTTGCTATTTCTGCAACTTTGAGGTGGAGCTTTAAATCTCATAGTGGCATAATGACAATAAAAGCATTCAATTTAATAACATTAAACACAGAAAAATACAGTTTGGTAATAGCAAAATGAATGTAAAGATGTCAGTATACTATCATTTGCCTCCTGTGATATTTGGACCAATCAAAAGAGCTCGTTTAACTTGTCAAATCTCAACTTGATCCTAGGGTGATCTAATCATTCTAAAATGACTTTAAACGTTCAAAGACGCAAGAATCCAAACAATTTGATTTCGCAAAATAAATCAAAGTCTTTAAATAAGCGCCGCCGCTCGTCAACGCCCACATTAAAGCGCTCGTGTCGCACGCAAAAACAAACGAAGCATCCCGTGGCGTCGGGAAGGAAGCTTTTCCGTTCAGGGGGGCCCATCTTGTTTTCATCTTCCCAGCGGATTTGTGTTCTCCTTTTTCAAAGTGAAAGAGACACAAACACGCCAAAAGGATGTTTGCACGTCTGTCTTTATGTTTGACCTACACGCTCCAATCGTCCCACAAATTTTGGCCTAACGGGCAAACCATTTCTAGCCATGGACAGACACTTTACGACAAACTCAAGGCAGACGACATACCGGAGAAATGACGTTAGTTGGAAAACACATGGCGCTTAATAGGCTATTGCACCGCCTTGACTTACAAGAACTCTGTCGTGACACTTTGAGTAAAACGTGTACTGAGAAAAACTAATTCAAGGCGGCACTTAATGTAAATTTTAAACATTTTAAATAAACTGTGAGGGTCAAAGAGCCAAACCAGAACCTACCAAAAACGAACAGACACACAAAAAACACGCAATTTAAACCTGATTAGTCACCATAAGCCTTAATTTTTATATTTCTGATGAATTTGTATGAGTTTTTAGAAAAACTAAAATCAAGAAAAACACAAAACAACAATGTATACAAAATTTGATAAGCAAAGAGCCGCATGTGGCTCGAAAGCCACATATCGGCCACCCCTGCACTAGGCAAATCGGATACATTTTGAGTTAGGGTTTAAAAAATGAAACTCATAAGTCAAGGTATCACAAACTGAAAAGACAATATTAACGTTAACCAAACCCCAGCTGCGTCGGATTATATTTTGTAAGAAATTATGCAGGAATTTAACGTTTTTGTGTTGTTTTTTGTACGTTCCTAGGTCAGTGTGGGATCTCGGAATTCTGGAGTTCCGACCTGGATGGCTGCATGCCGTGCGCCTCTTGCAAGCAATATCCAAAAACGCCATTGTGCAATACGTGTAAGATTTTAACCGCCGGAATACTTTTTTGGGGTCGTGCTGATTTTTAATGAAGGTGTTTTGTTTTTGTACAACAGGCAAAGTAGTGGAAGAGACGCCGGACATGTGGAAGTTAGCAGCCATTAGCAGCTTTTCGGTGCTAGCGGTGGTCCTAGTGGGCGCCGCCCTCATTATCGGAGTGATAGTGCATCGTCGTAAAGTACAAAAACTTCCTTTACGAGGTACGTTGATTTGAGATCTTGTCACAATTGGTTGTTAGGCTAGCACACTGACTAAATAATCAATTACATGACGATACAAAATCAATTTGAAACATATTTGGGCTAAAAAAAAGATTATTTTGATCAATTATAATAAACGTTTTTCCATTTTTTTGTCTCCAGAACCAATCGAAGAAACCGCAGGCCCACTTTATCAAGCATAAATCTCAAAGTCAATGAATGCAACATTGCCACTACAGTCTGACGGCCCCAAGCTAGCGAGGAACGTTCTACGCCGGGTGGGCCAGATCGGGGCGGGGCTTCCTTGAACCCGTTGAACTTTGACTGACAGAGCGACTGCAGGCTTTCTCCTGACAACAAATCCATCTATTTTTTAGTTTAGGAATGTATTTAAATGTAGCAAAAGCGACGGACGTTACACTCAGATGCCTTTGGACGACGAAACCGCAAAAAACAATGAATGTAGGTATGGAAGGGGTCAAAGGGCGGGGCATGCTGTTGGGGCGCAAACGGCGTGTTTGAATGTAGCTACTGTTTAGGTGAAGCGTCGTCTTATTAAGACAATCGTGCACTGTTACTGAAGAAAAAAAAATACATTTCAATATACACAAGAGGGAATGGCGTCATATTGGTGTACTGTATTATTCAGGAAGGCGAATTGTTTTTTTAATTTCAAATAAGAAAGATATTTCACGCAAAATACTATCAATTAATTGGCTGCCATTGAGAAGGAAAAATGATACCATAGTTGCTTTAAAAATGGACAGTTTTGACATTGTTTTGCCGTTAATAGCGGTAAATTAGTAAAGAAATTTAAATATATTTTGTATGGTGTATTTCTAAAGCACATTATTTTCTAAATAGAACAAAGATATATATATTAAAAAAAACTTGTGATTTGATACTAACAACTTCCTAACTTTGTCTAAATGTATATAATTATGTACATGCACTGGCTTCTTTTGACCAAATGCAGTTCTTTTGTTGCTTTGAGTATCAAAATGTATTTTCACAATAAAATAATTGAACAGTAATTCTATTGTTTGGTTTTCACATGAACAAAGAGATTTGCAATTTTACTTTTTATTCACTAATTTCCAATCTTAGACTTAATATACTCTTAGAAATCTATACTTTTGTGACAAAATAGGAGTTAAATACTTCAATCTATTACATGAGGTGATAAACTAGCATCTATTTTTTCCTTTAAAAGAAAAGATCCGGGGGACGGACGGTCGACAAGTGAAGTGAGGAAGGAGGCGAAGGAAGCGCCACAGGAGACGGAAACGTTAACATAAACGTTGGCGAGCTGCAACTAAATATTTGTTTGAATGTGCATTTTGCTGCTTAGCGTGAAAGATAAACAAGAGCACAGTTGACGCACAATATAAACATTGAAAGAATACTAGTCAAAACGTGGCCTAAATACTTTGAAAAAAAACAAGAATAGGTGGGGTTTAGCAGTGGGGGTGTTAAATATTTCCGAACTCATCAGCTCTGTTATAAGCTCT